>NW_015506977.1:167395-171159 GCF_001515645.1 Sinocyclocheilus grahami
GGTCTGTGCAAGAAACTGAACAGTATTTATATCGTTTTTTACCTCTGATTTTCACCGCAATGTCTGAACTGTCCTGAGCGCATTCGCGTCTTCTTCTTCAGCCTGCACGTGAGGCGTCTTCTTCTTCTTCTTGCTTTACGGCGGATCGTAGACTTATAAGTGCATTACCGCCGCCTATCTCTCAAATGGACCATTGACACTCTATCTACAATCTCAATTGGGAGTGTCAATGGTCCATTTGAGAGATAGGTGGCGGTAATGCACTTATAAGTCTGCGAAGGCGCTCAGGACAGTTCAGACATTACGGTGAAAATCAGAGGTAAAAAACAATATAGATACTGTTCAGTTTCTTGCACAGACTGATCGTTTTGTGTCTTTACACATCAATGTATCATCACAAGCCACAGGGTTTAATTTGGTTTTGTTTGTGTATGTTTTATGACTCAAAGCTGTGATTCCCATCCACTGACATTATAGGACTGACAGACTGCAAAATCTTTGTTTGTGTTCTACTGAAGAAACAAAGTCACCTACATCTTGGATGCCCTGAGGATAAGCAGATAAATCAAATTTTCATTTTTGGGTGAACTATCCCTTTAAAGATACATATTATACTTCAAATGTATATATTAGTACCTTTTGAAAAGGTACTGCCCGAGTGTACATATTGGCGAATTATGCACTGGATTTTTAATAGAGCATCTCATCATTAATGGAACACCAGTTGTTTAATTAGAATTCCTCATTTTAATAGAATACCTCAAAAGTTTAGATTGGTTTCTTTTTAGTATTTACAAAAAGAAAATCATTTAAACTTCTAAAGGTGTTATTAAACACTCTGCGCAGGATGTGGAAATGATGTATGTGAAATCGCTGGCCTTAAATTTAATTTACATGAGAGAATATGGTATTTCCCTCTATTTTAGGACTAAGAATACAGTTGTGAGAAAACCTCAAATTAATCATTGCACACACACACACACACACACACACACAAACAAACAAACAGAAACAGTCAAAACAACATTATCAACCACAAAAAAAAAAGCTTCAGCTCAGATGAAAGAGTACATCGAAAAGGAATGGTGGCTGATAGAAGAAAACTATAAAAAGGAGCTATTTTAGTAATCTTTATATAAAAAATTACCCATTTTGCTACGTCTTCATCAGGGCTTAGTTTAATGTAAATTCTTTAATTTCTCCATTTATTGCCATATTGTGCCATGAGAAATGTGGTAATTATTATTTTCCTGCTGAGTGGTAACATGACAGTATTACTTTCATAAATGCCTTCGTTGGCCTGTTTTTGGAGTAGGGGGAAAAGATTGAATGGCTTGTAATTATTTTTATCTTATGATGCTTTTAAGGCAAAGCAGGTGCTGGGCAGTGAATCCCCAGTAAACAAACAAACAGAAACAGTCAAAACAACATTATCAACCACAAAAAAAAAGCTTCAGCTCAGATGAAAGAGTACATCGAAAAGGAATGGTGGCTGATAGAAGAAAACTATAAAAAGGAGCTATTTTAGTAATCTTTATATAAAAAATTACCCATTTTGCTACGTCTTCATCAGGGCTTAGTTTAATGTAAATTCTTTAATTTCTCCATTTATTGCCATAGTGTGCCATGAGAAATGTGGTAATTATTATTTTCCTGCTGAGTGGCAACATGACAGTATTACTTTCATAAATGCCTTCGTTGGCCTGTTTTTGGAGTAGGGGGAAAAGATTGAATGGCTTGTAATTATTTTTATCTTATGATGCTTTTAAGGCAAAGCAGGTGCTGGGCAGTGAATCCCCAGTAGGAAAACAATCAAATGTTTTAAATGAATAATATACTAAATGTAATCTGCATGCATGAATTTAAAAAAGGAAGGTGTGTTCAAGTAGCAGCACAAAACCTTCTCAAATGCAGAAAAAATGAAGCCAAAATCCAGTAGAAATGTGGCAGACAAAATTACCTGAAAAAGATACCAGTGTCTGCAATACTTAATTTATGGCATTATTAAGGGATCATCAGTGTCTTATGGTCGGCTATGGAATGATGGAGTGTGTAATTATATTTAGTCCAACAAGGATATGAAGCACAGCCAAGGGAAAGATGAAATTAATTAGAACTCTCATTCACAAAGTTAAGACCATTAATGATTAGCACTGTAATTTCAATAATAACCCATATAGGGTGTGGAAAGAGATTATTTATATTATTATTTTTATTGCACCTAAATAGCAGACAGTGATGACTGAACACAAACAGAATACACTACACAGCCTAATTTACTAACACAGTGTATTGATGAATTATTACATTTATTGGAAGAACAGTGTACATTAACACATTAGCTGATGCAACTTGGTAGATTTACATCATTGTGTTGTACATGCCTGCATTATTTTCAGACTAAAAGATGTTAAATATTAAGAATTTCAGTAAAATGTGTAATTACACCCTTGAAGAGTCAAAGAAAAAGGGGGTGTAGGAATTTATAATCACAAGACTGTCTGGAAGGAGTTACAAAACCTGTTGATTAGCTTATACAATAGGTATTCATTTTATTGTGATTTTTGTAAAGTTTCTCACAGCCCAATATAAAAATATTTTTTTAAGAGATAGATAACCTACTTGTACTGACAGTTCATTGAAAAAAAAAAAGTCCTTTGCTGCTATTGTGGTGTTTTTGTTGTTGTTGATGTTGTTGCTGTTGTTGTTTTTTGCTCTTTCTAACATCATTTACCATCAGGTTCTTTTTTTCTAATCTAGCAAAAATGGTCTATGCCATTCTGAATACCTTTTAGTTGATCTATTGTAATATAAGTGTATGACATGATTATTGTGTTTATATTTCCTTTAGTTTAGTGGAATTACTTCTTACCTGATGTCGTTTTTTTTTTTAAATAGAAAAATTTATTGTTGTTGTATGGGATAATTACATTATAGATATATGCATGGGAAACAAAAAAAAACATATAATACATATATTCACAGTCGGACACTTGATTTGAGAAAATACCTTGTGATATAAAAAGATCGATCTTTAAAAAAAGAAAAAGGAAAAACATGCATCTCTATTTTTAATGCATTACATGCTATGATTTTTTCAGAAAATGTAAACAGTAAAACAACTTGGATTAACCAATTGTAATTGTTACATTGATCTACATTTTTATTTATTTATTCATTCATTCATTCTGAAACATTAGTGCATGTAGCATTGCCACGGTCATGCATTTGACTCCCAGGCAATGCAAAAACTGATTTATAATATACCTTCAGTGCAATGTTACTTTGAATATCGACTAATGTTACGAATCCTGTCCATGGACTTCCGTCCGATCGCCACCAGAGGTCACTCGTCCATCATATTGACTCTTTCACTACACAGAATAAATAAAGCCTTGCACATGGATCCGCACGTCTCACGTCTCATTCACCCCGTAACAGAATACTCTGCCTCACAAGGATCCAGCAGCTTTTCTACAGGACACTGGCCAGGTATGGACACTGTAAGACTGTTATTAAGGTCTATGAGCACACAGCTGTGTGCTCATAGATTTTTTTTGTGAGGGCATTAGCCAACCACTCAAATCACGTTTAATCCGTGAGGGTCCCCGTTCATCTCTCGTTCAATTTATGGATTATGCTTTGTTGACTGTTGGTTCATCGTTCACTGTGGGTGTCGCGGAGGAATGGGACTCCTCACTCACTCGTGTAATGGCGGCCGCACTAGAGGACGCCCACAAAATGGCGGGCACAGCAGAGCCTGA
>NW_015506977.1:171213-175586 GCF_001515645.1 Sinocyclocheilus grahami
CTGAGTCTAGTCAAGCCACAGTTGTTCTTCCTGAGTCCAGTCTGGTCACAACTGATATTCATGAGTCCAGTCTGGTCACAACTGATATTCATGGGGTTAGTCAAGTCACAGTTGATAGTCATGGAGCAAGTCAAGTCACAGATGATCTTCATGAGGCAAGTCAAGTCACAGTTGATCGTCATGAGTCCAGTCAAGACACAACTGATCTTCATGAGTCCAGTCTAGTCACAGCTGATCTTCATGAGGCAAGTCACAACTGATCTTTTTGAGTCAAGTCACAGTTGATCGTCATGAGTCAAGTCAAGTCTCAGTTGATCTGCCAGAGCCTCGTCACGTCTCAGCTGTTCGTCCAGAGCCTCGTCACGTCTCAGCATCGTTCACTGTGGGTGTCGCGGAGGAATGGGACTCCTCACTCACTCGTGTAATGGCGGCCGCACTAGAGCACGCTCACAAAATGGCGGCAACAGCAGAGCCTGATTGCAAAATCAACGCCCCGTTATGTCACAGCTGCCAGGCCTGAATCAAGTCAAGTCACAGTTGATCTTCATGAGTCAAGTCACGGTTGATCTTCATGAGTCAAGTCAAGTCACAGTTGATCGTCCTGAGTCAAGTCAAATCACAGCTGATCTTCCTGAGTCAAGTCACAGCTGATCTTCCTGAGTCAAGTCAAGTCACAGTTGATCGTCATGGGGCAAGTCAAGTCACAGATGATCTTCATGAGGCAAGTCAAGTCACAGTTGATCGTCATGAGTCCAGTCAAGACACAACTGATCTTCATGAGTCCAGTCTAGTCACAGCTGACCTTCATGAGGCAAGTCACAACTGATCTTTTTGAGTCAAGTCACAGCTGATCGTCATGAGTCCAGTCAAGACACAACTGATCTTCATGAGTCCAGTCTAGTCACAGCTGACCTTCATGAGGCAAGTCACAACTGATCTTTTTGAGTCAAGTCACAGCTGATCGTCATGAGTCCAGTCAAGACACAACTGATCTTCATGAGTCCAGTCTAGTCACAGCTGACCTTCATGAGGCAAGTCAAGTCACAGTTGATCGTCCTGAGTCAAGTCAAGTCTCAGTTGATCTGCCAGAGCCTCATCATGTCTCAGCTGTTAGTCCAGAGTCGCGTCATGTCTCAGCTATTCATCCAGAGTCACTTCACATCACATCTGATCATCCAGAGTCATGTCACGTCCTGTCTGTTACACCCAGATTATCAAGGTCAACCCTTCGGTATTCCAGTCTGGTATCCAGTGTGAGGGATGCACCGCTGGTGTCTGCACGCGCAGCTGGTATCCCCAAACCCACTCACTCCAGCCCTCCTGTTCCTGAATTGATTCTCCTGTCTGAAGCGCTTCCCATGATGGGGATCACTTTTTGGTGTGTTTGGGCTGCATACACAACCACAGAACTTCCAGAGATGGCGTTGCTCGCTCCAGGTCCTCCAGAGGTGGCTGCTGAGGCTGCAGAACCCTCCGAGGCGGTGGCGCTCGCTTTGACTCCTGGTGTGGTGGTGGCGCCCAGCAATACACTTTCAGCCTGTCATGTCACGGTCGAAGGAACCGTTGCTGAACTCTGTGCCTGTCTTGTTAAGGAGAATATTCATGAACTTTCCCTGTTTCCTGATGGTACAGCTGTAGAACCTCCAGAGGTGTCAGTGGTATCCACTTATAAACTCTCGTCCTGTTCTGTTCCGGCCAAGGAGGCCATCTGTGAACTTTCTGCCTGTTCTGTTCCGGCCAAGGAGGCCGTCTATGAACTCTCTGCCTGTTCTGTTCCGGCCAAGGAGGCTGTCTGTGAACTCTCTGCCTGTCCTGCTCCAGCCAAGGAGGCTGCTTATGAACTCTCTGCCTGTTCTGTTCTGGCCAAGGAGGCCGTCTGTGAACTCTCTGCCTGTCCTGTTCCGGCCAAGAAGGCCGCCTATGAACTCTCAATCCAGCCTGTCGCGGCTACTAAAGCCGTAAATGAACTTTCTGTCAGTCTTGTTTCAGTCAATGAATTTGCTCCACCAGTCCCAGTTAATGAGTCCAATTCTGAATTGTCTTCCAGTCCAGTTTTCCCCAATTACTCTGAACCATCAATTTGTGCAGTTTCAGCCAATATATGTGATTTTGAGTTGCCAGTTAGTTCACTCTCTGTCTATGCACCCAATCTTGAATCATCTGTTTTGCAAATGTCAGTTAGTGATCCTAGTGAGGAATTGTCTGTCTGTTCAGTGTGACTAGCTCAGAACCAACTCTCTTACGAGTTTCAGTCAAGGAATCTAAATCTGAACAGTCTGCTGGTCTAAATGTAACTGTTGAATCTGTCACTGAACTGTCTGCCTGGTCAATCCTAGTCTGTAAACCTGTTTATGAACTGTCATCTTGTCCAGTATCCCAGAGTCTGTTTGATTTCCCTGTCTGCCCAGTCCCAATCAGGGAACCTGTTATCTGCCCCATTTGTCCAGTTAACCCTGTCACTGCTATAGAGACCATTCATGAACTGTCTGCCTGTTGTTTCCCCAAATGTGTCTGCTGAACTGTCTGTCTTACCAATCCCAGTCAGGGATTCTAATTATGAACTGTCAGCCCAGTCCGTCATGGCCAAGGAGACTGTTAATGAACTCTTTACATTTCCTGCCTCGGTCCTTGGGGTGTGAATACTCTGTATGTGTTGTCTGTCTCTGCTTTTCCTAGGTCTCAGTCTCTGCCATGGATTCCTGATCAGTCTGGTCCTCCGTGGTGGTCTTCTGCTCTGTCTGCTCCAGCCTGGTGGTCTTATGCTTCTCCGTGGTGGTCTTCTGTTCCATCTACTCCACTGTGGTGGTCTTCTGTCCTGCTCTGGTGGTCTTCTGTTCCGTCTGCCTTGCCGTGGTGGTCCTCTGCTCTGTCTGCTCTGCCCTGGTTCCCTGTTCCACCCTGGCTTTCTGCTTCCTCAGTCCCCGGTCTCTCCACTTCCACGTGGACCTGGCCCTCCATCCCTCCCCCTGTTCCGCCTCCGCTCCACCGCCCTCCTAGATTATATTGAGATAGGAGCGTCTGGAAGCTGCTCCTTCGAGGGGGGGGGCTATGTTACGAATCCTGTCCATGGACTTCTGTCCAGTCACCACCAGAGGTCACTCGTCCATCATATTGACTCTTTCACTACACAGACTGTTACACGTCACCACGGACTACATTTGCCACCATCCATTGCACTGATTGCACACAGCTGTAACCAATCACACACACACTATATTACACTCACTCAGATCCTTCTCAAACTGCCGAGTATTGTTTAGCGCATATCACTCTTCTAGCGATAGCTGCATTACAGAGCCGTTCCCAGTTCTAGTCTTAGTCTAGCCACTTTGTGTTGCCTTGTTGTCTGTTTCCTGACCTTCTGCCTGTGTTTCTTGGATTAACCCTTTGCCTTGCTGTTTCAGACTGTGTTAGCACCTCACCTGGACTATTGCTCGTGTTATTGGATTACCCCTCTTGTCAAGCCCTCGTGAAACTGTTCGCCGATCGAAGACCCACGCTAGCCCTAGGGCTATTCTTTGTCTTGCCTGTGATATACCTGTGTTATCTGACCCTTGCCTGTTTATTGACCACGCCTTGGTAAATAAAGCCTTGCACAAGGATCCGCATGTCTCACGTCTCATTCGCCCCGTAACAACTAAAATGCATAAATGTAAATTTAGTTATAGCTTTGTTGCAACTTCCCCAACTCTCAGAAAAAAAGGTACAAAAGCTGTCACTGGGGTGGTACCTTTTCAAAAGGTACACTTTTGTACCTTTTAGGTACTAATAGGTATCTTTTATGATACCAATATGGACTCTTTAGGTACAAAGGTGTGCCTTTTGAAAAGGTATCGCCCCAGTGACAACTTTTGTAAAAATAAAATTCTGAGAGTGCATGTCAAAACTGCCCTTGATCTATTTGACTGGTGTGTAAGCTTATAGCAAAATAGCACAATTAGTGAAAAACTAACTTGTATTGTACCTTTGATATTTTACTAAATGTTTTTTTGTTTTTTTTAACATTAACATTTTTGGTTGCTACTTAATTACATTTCGAGTAGCCTACCATAGAGCTACATCAGAAATCTTGCAGGGAGTGATTGTATTGAAACCCTATAGGGCAACAAGGAGCCAATTCTGAATTTGAATATTTCTCAGTCAAAGGCATTAACAATTAATTACATTAACCGCCCCAGTGACAACTTTTGTAAAAATAAAATTCTGAGAGTGCATGTCAAAACTGCCCTTGATCTATTTGACTGGTGTGTAAGCTTATAGCAAAATAGCACAATTAGTGAAAAACTAACTTGTATTGTACCTTTGATATTTTACTAAATGTTTTTTTGTTTTTTTTAACATTAACATTTTTGGTTGCTACTTAATTACATTTC
>NW_015506977.1:175596-176082 GCF_001515645.1 Sinocyclocheilus grahami
ATTAATTACATTAACAAACAATCTGTTATGACATTAATAGTAACAGTTTGTGAACAAAAGCTGAGCATGATAAAAGATGTAATGAACTTCAGGACAACAAAGAGAAAGTCAAACGAAGAAATATGCCAATTTAGTTATCTTTTTAGCCTCATACAGACTCAGAGTGGTAGCCTAAATGATATTCAGAAAGAGACCGTTACAAACTGGTTGACTTTACCTGAGTTCAGAGTTCCTGTGATTAATCGAGCAATATGCTGAGTAAATTTGATCAACTGACGCTTGCATCGCCGCCGTCGGCTGCTCATTTTCAATTACAGAGAAGGAATGGATTCAAAAGCAAGTCCTCTGGTTTATTCCAATGTTCTGTCAGCTTGAATTCCGCTGGTTTCAGTTTCCTGTCAGGTATACGGATGAACAGTGAAACAGTGTAAAAGCGTGTCAGTGTTACAAACACCTGGGAGCGAATCAGTTTCCATTCTCTCTCTC
>NW_015506977.1:177118-179247 GCF_001515645.1 Sinocyclocheilus grahami
GCTTGGGGATTTTCAAAGAACACTACAGTTTAGAGTGTTTTAAGGTTTAAGTGGTCTTAAGGATTATAATTAAAATGAGAACAGAGAAAATGCATTAAAACAAAGTAATTTATTGTAGTGATAAATTCTTCCTAATAGTAAATTCTTCCTAATAAGTCAAGAACACTGAATGTGTTCTAGCATGCATATAACATTCAAGCAACTTTTACTTTGCATTTTTGTGAACATACATACAGAGTATACTTCAGAGTCAGTGTGTAGTACAGCATGAGTACGGAAGCCATCAGATTCAGTAAACTGGAACTCAGGAAACTTGAAGATGATTCTTTAGATTCTTCAGGCAAGTTTTCAACAGAAACAGACATTTCAGATCAGTATGTTTATTTTAAATGTGCTCAGTTTATCACAAATTAGTATTTTATACAATCAAACACATCTTTACTGCTCTTTCTCTCACTTACCTGACAAGGCCGCTGCAGTTAGAAGAACTTTGAAAGTGAGAATGTGTTACGGTGATTTCTTTAAAATTATCATTACTATTGCTAACAGTCTTGATGCCCGTAACTGTAAAAACTTCAGTGGGTGATATTAGCAGATAAATTTCCTCTGAAATACATCCATAATCTTCAAAGCGGATCATAGAAAAGAAGTGATGTTGAAAACAGTCCCAATGTTATCACTGAGACTGGTATCTTCAGTTGCAGCAGTATAGTGCAGTGTTGCTGGAAAAAAAAACTCTCAAAATGTACTTTCTCCCCGATTTTGGTGTTATATTCCTTCCCTGTACGACAATGGTTTTTGCCTATGAGTTGCATGGCATCTGTCAGCAGGAAGAAAAGAGATTTGAAATGAAACTCATCTCGGTTAAGTTGAAATGCCCATGCTAGTCTGAACCAACTTCTTGAATCTTCCATGAAATTTAGGACTAGCTTCTGCATAGCTCTGCAGTGCAGCCATGTGCTCCGTTGTACCCCCTGGAATGGTCTTGCTGCATGCTGCATTGCCTTTCCACATCATTTTAAAATCTGGATTGTTATTAAGCTCTGTCTGCAGCAGACCTCTACTTTTTGTGACCATTTGCAGCATTTCTTTCCGACAATTCTGGAACGAGTAATCAGCAGCTTCAGGAAACATGCCCATCTGTAAGTGAGATTTCTGGCTGTGATTCTTAATTGTGCTTTCAGATGGTTGTGTAGATAACTGAAGAAGCGATTCTTCAGTTATCTACACAACCATCTGAAAGCACAATTAAGAATCACAGCAAGAAATTTTGGAGAGAAAAAAAGTCTTCTAAGCTTCACAAAATTTGATTTTGACAGAAAAATTTTGATTTTGACAGAATTCTTTAAGTAGTGATGATACATGTGAGAGCTTACAGTGTATAAGAGCACCAAGAGAACCACAGGAAACATCAAACTTCCCATTGTATTATTTGGCGTATGTGCACAAGTCTGGACAAAGACAATAACATGGACAACAGGTTAAAAATAAAGTTGCTGAATACATGCTTACCAAACAAATAAGAATATATATATATATATATATATATATATATATATATATATATATATATATATATATATCACATATATATATATATATAATCATTTAGCACAAAATGAACAAAAGCACAAACTCATAAAGAAAACTGCATGATTAACATGAAGCACTACACATCATGATATCTCAAAAATGGCTGTTGTGCATGATGTATTTAATTTTGTCAGAAACATTTGCCTAAAACCAGTGGTTAAAACTGTAAAAAACAACAAAAACAAACAAAGCTGAAACAGAAAAATGCAGCACTCACCGTCTTGAGATGCTTGGTATTTTTAAGATCAGTTAAACACAAAGAAAGCAAATGGTCAGAACCGCAGGGTGTTCACAAAAAAAAAAACACACTCCAGGAAAGCTTTTCGGGGCTGTACTCTGCCTTTTCGTCACTACTGTGATCAGCAAAAAGCAAAGCCAGACAGCATAATAATGTGAGAAGTATTCCATAGTAGAAAATTTTTCAAAAGTAAAAAAATTAAACATCAGAATCAGAATGAGCTTTATTGGCACCCAATATGTTTACACATACAAGGAATTTGTCTTCGTGACAGAAGCTTCCACAGTGTAACAGAATG
>NW_015506977.1:182397-182793 GCF_001515645.1 Sinocyclocheilus grahami
TAATAATAGACTTTTCCACTTAAAAATTAACACCATAAAAACTTCTTTAGAGTTCCCATTCTGGTGCAACTCTCTGTCCTGTGTAAAATGTATCAAAAACTGCCCCAAAATGCCATACAGAATAACACTGAGCTGTTTTTAAACAATATTCCGTATTTCTTGATAAAGAAAAGAGACGAGTCAGACATAAGTCAGAACCATTAAAGCATGCTAATTAGGAAGATATGACCAGAGAACAATCCAAGAATGGAGTTAGAGAGCCAGACAAGGATCAGAACTGGAGAATGAGAGGAGGAGCTTAACTGGAAATTTGAGATCTAAATAGCAGGGAGCAAATACAGGGATTAGGTGCGTTCGACTTCATGTGCTGCGCAGTAGTGATGTCCGGTTCGCGAA
>NW_015506977.1:184726-187096 GCF_001515645.1 Sinocyclocheilus grahami
TAATAATTAAGACTCTATGTTTAATAGGAATAAGGGATGATTTATTAAATACCTGTACTGTAATTAATGGTAATTAACAATGACACATTCACAAATTGAGTTTGTGATAAATAGAACATGAACACGACACGAGTAAAGCAGCTGATGATATGCCGGTTAGAGCGGTTCTCGTTCTCAAGTCAAGAACCGGTTGCATCGGTTTTCGGATCACCAGTACACTGAACCGAGAACCGTTTCTTTCGGACACGTCCGATTTGAGAACCGATGAGCTGATGATACTGCGCATGCGCGATTCAGCGTGACGCTACCGAACAGATTGCCTACTATGACTGACACAGCACGTCTGAACCGAACTGGTTCTTTTGGACAACTGATTCTGTGCTAATGTTATGAGCGTGGGTAAACCGAAGACTTGAATGAAGGGCGATCCGGCGAAACGTAAATTTATATAATAACAAATAAATAGCAATGGATTATATATAGTAAGTGGATTATGGTTTCTGCGCGGATGAAAACTAATTTATTTACTTTATATCTTCAAGACTTAAATCCTCCTATGCACATCACTACCTGTTACTGTTTTTGGGTGCTTAGTTGCAAAACTTACTTGTAAAAGTTATGATTACTGACTTTATATATTTGAATAAAGTCATCAAGAAAGATGTCATTACGTTAGGGCATAAAAGAACCGATGAACCGTTTTTTTGAAACGGTTCATTGAAACCAACTGTCCGAAAGAACCGGTTCGCGGAAAAGAACCGGACATCCCATCACTACTGCGCAGCAGTGGCGGCTCGTGGGTTTTAAAATAGAGGAGGCACACTAATTGTATTGGTCTGGGATCCCTGCCGATTATTATTATTTGCTTAACTACTTTAAAATGGCTTTTTGGTTGCTTTTAGTCAGAAAACGTAAAGAAAACGACATATATACAGCAAAATAATATAATTTCACTTACCTGGCCTATCACTTGAAGCAAACATCCATAAAAGTCTGTGTTAAAGAGAGCTGCTTGTTGCGCCATTTAATTAAGCCGACTACTGTAGCTTATATCCAGCTTAGGCTGTTTTCCCTAAATTTGTATACTGTTTGAATGACAGTTTGGTAAATCTGTTGGCGATCAAATATTCAATATCACGACTCATCATAAGTAGGCTGGTACATTATCAGCGCAGCGGGAGACGTTCAAACTAATATCACGTATTTTACGTCTCTGTGATGATTGGTTGATATCAGAAGGAGGCTAGCCTCCCCTGCTAGGTTTTTTTTCTCAACACTCCTCAGCGCTGAAAGTGAACACTCGATGCTGATTGGCTAATTTTTTTTACCAACGGAGGCACGAGAGCTGTAGGCCGTCTCGTTTAATTCTAGGTTGAGGACACTTCGTATATGCATCCTACAGAGGATGCGACCTCCGGAGGGTGCAGCCTTCTAAATGAGACACAGGTCTCCCCCTCCCCTTCCTATCACCTAGCGGTTGCAATTACATCAGCAGATTCGGCACATTCGCGATAGAAAAGCGGCGCTTTCACGTTATGATATTACAACTGTGAAATTACAAACAAAAAATACACATTCTGAGACATGAACTGAAATGAATTGTGAATTTTATTAACATTAAATCGTCCTCCTCCCATTTTCACCTCATAATTATGGGGAGGCTGTGCCTCCCCTGCCTCCCCCGACGAGCCGCCGCTGCTGCGCAGTACGATCGGCGGCTGACTTGAAGCAGTGCATACCGGTTAGACATTTTGTCCGACTTGAACCGGCGCCACGTCACTGTCACGAGTGACATCAAAGTACCGCGACATCAAAGTGCGTTTCGAGAGCAGCCGGCTCAGCAGGCGCAGCTTTTTAGAGTAGGCTTGTTTGAGATGCGCTTCGCCTTGCCTGAAATGAAGGCAAGAGTAGGCGGCTGCAGTGAGGGGAGGAGTGAAATAAGCGCAGTCAAGACAGACAGTTCTGACCTCTGGAAGGGAACAGATACCAACGAGATCAAAGGCAGATATCGCGTTATTCTCACTTACATGCCGTGTTGCTAATAAACATGATATAATTTCAGTTCTGTTGCTTTTATATGAAAATAAATATGATGAACAAGACACTCAAAGTGCTTGCTATTTAATTTCATATGAAAGGTGTATTTATCATCCATTTATCATACAAACATGTATTTTAGATTTTTATAGAAATATGACAATCACATATCTCACACAGAGATCGCACTGTCATAGTGTTTGGGAACATTCATGCATAATTTAAATACATAATCATATCAAATCAGATTAAAAATTTAATATTTTAGAAGAGAACCGCAGCATCACAGTTGTCTGAACCAATGAGCATTAAGCTGTGTCGTCAGTCAGTCGT
>NW_015506977.1:187316-189245 GCF_001515645.1 Sinocyclocheilus grahami
CTCCTCCCCTCACTGCAGCCGCCTACTCTCGCCTACATTTCAGGCGAGGTGAGGCGCATCTCAAACAAGCCTAATCCGACACAGCCACCTCACCGTCGCGAGAGTTTTTTGGCACACGTCAGCATGACATCAGAGCAAGTCGGACGGAACTCGGACACTTTTCTTACCGGCATGCATCTCGCGGTGATCACCGGTGATCGGTTCTGCGCAGATTTTGCTCATCTCAAACAAGCCTAGTGTTTGCAGGAGTGCTGATGACGACACAGTATGAGGAGTGGTATGAGGTGTGCTTTATGCATTTACTTTGCTAACTAAGCAATCAGTCGTGTCGATCGTCGCGTACCTTGCCGTGAGCAGAAGCCGTGACTATGGGATCAGAATCCCGCCTAAAGTATTGCAGTCACGGATAAAAAAAGAACAAGGATGAAAACAAAATTTAAAAACGCAAGTAAAAAATATATTGCACAAGATTTAAAAATGAAAGCAAAGTTTAGGAAAATTTAAACAATTGGAAAATCTTTGATATTTCCTTACTTCATATTTATCAGACAGTCTGTCATTACAAAGGCCGCATCTGAGGTAGCAAGTGCATCGCATTATACACTTTCATCAACTTACAAGTTATAACATTTATTGTAGCTATATGGGTGCTTAGTTTTTCATGTCGTTTAATACACTTGGCCAAAATCTCATGATAGACGATGAAGCACTATATGCACAGGATATTTAAAACGTAGCCTACAAAATAGCATATTGGTTTTAAAAACATTAGCCTTTATAGACATAGTGTTTTAGTGAAGAAAACGCAGTACTTATTCAAACATCATTTATTATTTACCCTTGCATTGCGAACAAGCTGAGATCTGTCTCCAGGTTGCGCGCACTGTGCGGCACTTTGTTCTGAATGGAAGCAGGGTTAAGTTAAAAGGTTTTGCTGACAGTTTGAGGATCCATAGCTTTAAAAAGTTTAGTGACAAGCTCTTTTGAATGCTTTTCATTGGTTAAATATTTGCAAAACCCTCAAACAGAAATAAGGAAGACCAATAGCAGTGATTTAAAACAGTAATAACGAAATATAAAAGAGTTTGAATTTTCCACGGCACACCTAACTGGGCTAGGGTATGGCGACTGCCATAAAGAAACTCCGCCCCTGGGACAAAGCCAAATGATTATCAATGTACTTATTCACACGTACGTTATCCAGGGGCTTATCCACACGTACGTTATTCAGCCGCGTATCCACACGTACCTTATCCAGACGCAAAGTTTAAAAAATCCTTTCTTTGCTATGTCACCGCCACGCCTCCGTGCAGTTTGAGCGCAGCTCCGACACATGACTGACGTCTTACGTCTCATATCTTACATCTGACGCCTGAATACTATGGGATTTTGGCCAGACAGCTGGCGAGCGTATACACGTTAGTTCTCCTCTCAGTTTGCTTAGCAATCAGCAAAAAGTGCATAAAGCACACCCCATACGTCACCGCCACAATTGCCATTGCTCATACCTGGCAATAAAGCTCATTCTGATTCTGATGTATTTATAGCATATATATATATATATATATATATATATAGTTACGTTAGTGTTGAAGTTAAATTCTTCTTTAAGTTGAAGTTAAATTAAACATGTTTTGAACATTAAAGGGATGCTGTTTTACATAGACACTATAGCCCAAGATCCCATGCACATTTTTTCTTTCTTCCTTGTTTTTCACGTGATCTCACCTTAATTTTCTTTAGGATGATGTGGAGAACGGGTTATTCTGAGCAAACATGCTTAGTTTCATTTATATAGTTGATCTTTTTAGGCAAATAAGAGGTTACAAAAAGTATTACCAGTAAAAAAGAAGGTGATGGTAGAAATGATAGTTTCTTTAATTTGTTACAACAAAGGAATACTAACATGGTAACTTCTGACCAAAAAGA
>NW_015506977.1:191335-195149 GCF_001515645.1 Sinocyclocheilus grahami
TCCCTTCTGTTCCTTCTAATCACATCCAGCGCAAATTTCTGTACACTGTAATATTTTCTTCCACTATTATGCATGTCCCACCTGACCTGCCATTTCTTCATCATTTCATTTTTGATCATTGCCTTAACAACTTCTTTACCAAAGGGAATGTTTATAACATCCAGGATGTTTCGCACCAGCACTGCACATTATGTCTCCCTCATCAACACACCTGATTCAACTCATCAGCTCATTAGAGACCGCAAGACCTGAAGTGGGTGTATGTCAGATAAGGGAGAGATACGAAATGTGCAGACTCCAAAACATAAAATGGGAACATGGTTGGGAACTTCTGCTGCACTACAGCAGTGGGTGGAAGAAATAACCAAAAAGACCATAATTTGTATAGACAAGGGGACTCCAACCTAGCTCCTGGAGAGCTACTATCCTACAGACTTCAGTTCCAACCCTGCTCCAGCACACCTGTCTGTAATTATCCATCAACACCTTGATTAACTGCTTCAACAACTAATTCCAGTATTAATACTATTGGGAGTCAATTATCTACTTCAGGTTCTGTTTGGCTCAGAGCTGTCTAGAATTTTATATTAATTACTGTTTTATTTCAAACAAATCTTTTCTTTTTCTGTAATGCAACCTCTTGAGTTAGTATATATGAATCGGCAGGTGAATGTGCCAAGGAGACCAAAGGAAAGTTAGATATAGACATGAAAGTAAATTGTTAAGACTGAGATACAAGAAAAGTACATGGCAGGGGAGGAAGAAAGTTAGCCCAAAATGTGGGGACTGCACAATGCCTAAAATCATATAGTAGCCTAATGTTTATTCATGTTGAGATTTTATTATTATTATTAAGTCAAGTCAAATTTATTTGTACAGTGCTTTTCATGATACAAATCATTGCAAAGCAACTTAACAGCAAATTAAGTTTCTACAATATTTAGTGGTAGCTTATCAGTGGTGACTGTCAGTTAATGTACATATGGCAGAAATGTACGGAAAATCAATTTAAGACATAATAAAACAGACGATGAACACTATTAACAGCAATTATTATATGATGCAATCAAACTTATAGCAAAATGTGGTTGTTCTGTATGTTGTTTCAGGGTTGGCATCATCTGAGGTCCTCTGAGGGGTTGGCATCATCTCTTCTCAGGTGTTCTGAATCTGGATCCAGACTGAAGCTTGTGTAAATCCTACATCCCGTGGCAAAGAACAGATACAAATAGATTATTATTATGGTTCTTGTATTTTTGTTATTCATGTTGGAATATTAGCTTCAACCAGTATATGATTTTAGGCATTGTGCAGTCCCTACATTTTGGGCTAGCCTAATTTAAGTTCATGTTGAGATTCTTTTTTTTATTATTATTGTTATTATTATTATTATTATTATTATTGTTGTTGTTCTTGTATTAATGTTTAACAACATTGAGTGTCTATTTGGTATTTTTCATGTCTTCATAGTAAACTTTTGTAGCCCACAATAAAATATGGTTTAAATGAGTATAGCTGAATACAAAACTTACTGATTCAAAATAAAACTTGACATAATAAATGTAACATGATTTGAATGAGAAATGGTGGTTTTGGTGAGTTTTGACACATTGTGCCACATAAATTGTTTTAATTTTTTTGTTCAATGTCATGATATAACGTATTATTTTTTTACTTTGAGTTTGATCATTTCTGATTATTACTAAAAAGAAATGGCAAAAGAAGACTTTACTTTTATTACTTACCTTTTGTCATTCGCAAGATTTTCCTTCATCTGAATACCTGTTTCTAAGATCTGGTCTCCAGTCTAATTTTATTATTTTTATATATTAATAATTTTATATTTCCCACTCTGTGAGAACCTACAACTCCAATAGTTTATGTATTGCATTTGGGTACACAGGTGCTACATATTGGATCACAATATGAACATATTCTGAATTGTATTCTTAATATTTTTTTATGCAGCTACTATTCTGACAACCCAAAACTTCTAACGATTCAATTAGTTAGAATTCCACTCCCCACAACATATAATAAAGCAATGTATATCTATCATTACCATTCACTGTACAAACAATGTCTTCAATTAATGATTAAAAACAGCTAAATACTGAGCAAACAAGAAAAAACACACAAGAAAACAGATAAATATGTACAGCTGAGCTGTTCAGTAAATATTAATGGTTTCAAGAGTTTTCACAATTGATCTGCAATGAATTTTAAGAAATCACAATAATCATATTTTTGAGGGACATGGAAAAGTCTTCCATAAGTCTCCTTTTAATTTTTATTTTCCAAAGAAGAAAGAAAAAGAAATACGTGTTTGGGACAACATAAACATCTCTATTCCTTTAACCCTCTGGTACGGTTCTGTTCAACAGAGTTGAGTTTGTGGCAAAACCATTTACAGTCCTTGTATTATTTTATTCTATGCTTGGTACTTTTTTTTCCACAATAACTTGCATTTGGGAATGTGGACAAAACGTGTGCTGTTGAAATTATTTGTATAAAAACATACGCCAGCAACACATGAGAATGCATCAATATATTTATAAATATGCAAATAAATGTTTAAGGTTTCAAAATAAAACTTTAAACTGTTGGCTGTAGCATTTCTATCATAAATAGATAGTGTCACGCGTCTGTGTTGCAACGTACTTCTCTACGGCTATGGGGTGTACTATATGTATGGCGAGTGGATCATGCCGGGGATAACCTGCCGAAGTCGACAGTCGTGTACTTTTTGCATGTGAGAAGGGGTACGTCGCAACACAGACACGTGACACCAACGCCGTAGAGCAGTACGTCGCCACCACAATAAATTAATTTCTTACCCTCATGTGTTTTTTTCTAGGTTTTCTTATTTTCTTTGTTATCCTTATTATCAATCATTAACGTTTTTCTTTTACTTTCCTGTGTTCTGATGACACTGAATATATCCTTGATAGAAATTGTGTATTGCATACGAAGCTGTATGTCATTAATGTCATCTCTATACTGTTTACAAACATAATAATTAAAAAAATAATTCATTCACTTTCTCTTGGAGATTAATGACTGTGCAAATTATACACCATCAAAGTCGCAATTTTATGTTATGTTGACGATTATTTACAACAACTTCAAATATAAACACAAATTTAATAATTATAATCTATAAACATAATATTCTGGGATATGTCATTCTGAGCTTTTACTTTTGATGGTGGTAAGAATTTTAATTAACACAGCTGACTATACAATGTGTGAATACATTAGCTCAAAATATCAGACTATATTGCCATATTGTTTTCAAGAGATTAAGTCATTTTAATAGCCTATTATTTTCAAGAAATCAACAATGGCAAAATATATGACAGGAAAATACTATTCTAATCACAAATTTCAAAACAATGCAGGTTCATTTTCTAATGTTTTAACTAGGGCTGTCAGTAATGATTATTTTGTTAATAATCTGCTAAAGATTTTATTTATATTTTTTTGGTAATTAAGATAAGTGAACAATATCTTTTAGTACGAATTCAATACATGTAATAATTGAGGCAATAATACTTGGTT
Organism: Sinocyclocheilus grahami; assembly: GCF_001515645.1. Classification (NCBI taxonomy): domain Eukaryota; kingdom Metazoa; phylum Chordata; class Actinopteri; order Cypriniformes; family Cyprinidae; genus Sinocyclocheilus; species Sinocyclocheilus grahami. Next base: position 194,897 of record NW_015506977.1, read on the forward strand.
GAAATAAAGTATCAAAAGTAAGTAGTCATATTGTTTTACTGATCAACAAAAAATACATTAAGAAATATATAAACAATAAACTTACGTATTTGATGTATTATAACAAATGCCAGCAGAGGACGCCAGCGGCCTGACGATTGTTGTTACACTTTACATCTTTATGATAGAAATGCTACAGCCAACAGTTTAAAGTTTTATTTTGAAACCTTAAACATTTATTTATATATTTATAAATATATTGATGCATTCTCAT
>NW_015506977.1:195823-196882 GCF_001515645.1 Sinocyclocheilus grahami
GCAAGTTGATGCCCCATGTATTTTAACAAGGAACTGTTCCCATTCTGTTCACTGGCGGGCATCACCGGACCACAAGGGAAGTTCCCTGAATATCTTTGTTGGATATCCCGGGTCTGTGCACGATGCCAGGGTGTTGAAGAACAGCCCCGTTTACACTGGTCGCCTGTATCCACCTGCAGGAAAATGCATCCTGGGAGATGGTGGGTATCCCTGTTTGAGTGCACCCATCTGCCTCATCACACCATACAGAATCCTGTACAGGCTCGCTTCAACGCCAAGCATGCTTGTGCACGTAACATTGTTGAGAGAGCCTTTGGGATGCTGAAGACACGCTGGCACTCCATCTTCTTCAAGGCCCTGGAAGTGAGTCCTGCCTTTGTGCCAGATGTTGTTGCATGCTGTGCGGTGCTCCACAACCTCTGTCTTCAGAACGGGGACATTGTTGATCCAGAGGTTGTAGAGGATCCTGCCGATGACCCACCTGAACCCCAAAACACAGAAGCCAGCGCAGGAGAGGATGTGCGGGACAATCTGGCTGCAGCTGCGTCAGCACCAGACAACTGTGTGCCTGCTCTTCATGAGCATGATTACCTGTAAGACAATTTAACAGGTTAAGACTCTGCAAATCAGTTCTTGTTCTCAAATTGACATTGTTTAAGCTTGTCTATGTTAGCTGGTTAATATGTAAATAGTTAGTTGTGTGTGTGTGTGGGCACCGCCCACAGGGTGTTGTGATGCGAAAAGTGCAGTAGCAGCGGTTATAGAGAGGTGGAAGTGCATAGTAGCGGTGTGCATCCCTCTTGCTTACTGCTTACTGCCACTGGCAGCCCTTGTAAAGAAAAAACTTTTTTTTTCAGGGTTTCTGCAGGATTTATAAAGGTAAATTTAAGAACATTTTAAAGAGTTTAATGAATGATTTGAAGGGAATACAACTCTTCAATATTTTCTCTAAATGTAAATTTATAGGGAGTATACATAGCAACACTTAAAAGTTTACAACACTACAAAAAAAATAACCTTGAAAACTGTCTGTGAAGTTACCTGTCTGAAGATGCTGAA
>NW_015506977.1:197983-198927 GCF_001515645.1 Sinocyclocheilus grahami
TCTCTCCTTTGTCTCCCTGTCTCTTCTTTCCTCTCTCTCTCTCTCATTTCTTCGTCCCTTCTTTCTTCTCTTTCCCTGGCCTCTCGTTCTCGTCTCTCCTCTTGCTCTCGTCTCTCTCTTTCTCTTCTTTCCTCCCTTTCCACCATCTCTCTCTATCGCCTCTCCTCCCTTTCAACAGCTTCCATTTCTCTTTCTGCTTCCCTCTCCTCCATCTCATGGATCAGCTCCTCTATTTCCTTCCTCTTCCTCCCTACTCTTTCAGCCGTTGACCTCACTGAGGATGGTGAGGTTACAGCAACATCTGGTCCAGATGAGGCAATAAGGTTGGGTGGTGTGATGGAGGGTCTGCCCCCTATTGCCTCATCCAAGACAACATTCCATTTCCAAGATGCAGCTGTAACCTCACCATCCTTGGTGCTCACACCAGTCTGTGGACATTTAAGATCCTACAAAAATTGAAAAGCACAATATCAAGACAGTCAATTACATTCATTAGATTACTGCATTACTATGACATGGAAAAACATTAGCATGATCAAATCATGAACTAATAATTTTGGGATGAACTAATTAAAAAAAAAATCTTACTTTATATTTTTGTTTTAGGTTCTCCCACTTTCTTTTGACTTGAGCAGCAGAAATTTTGCCCTCAAGTCCCTGCTCTGTCACAAAAGCTCGGTCACAATAAACGCACAGGAATCAAGCATAAAAAGGCAGTATGACCTTTGCTTGAAATGTTAGGATTTACTACGTTCAGTGTCAACAGCACCTGAATAAAAGTAAATTTTACATAACTTGATTACTTACTCAAACCCTCTGATGGCAGCATTAGGCTTTCCAGTGAGGGCTTCATTAGCTACTCTCCACTGGATAAGGAGCTGAGTGTGTTCATCAGTCCGTGTAATGTCAAAGCAGTAACCATTAGTCATTATCAACCCATTAAT
>NW_015506978.1:0-1766 GCF_001515645.1 Sinocyclocheilus grahami
TCCAGGTCAAGAAGCTGTCAATCAAAAACTCAGTAGCCAATGAGATTACACCGCTGCTAGCCCCGCCCCCACGACAGAATTGTGCCAGAAGGGCGAGAGAAAACCTCAGATGCACAAATGAAAACTGTGGAAGCGTATTTGTAAGTACAGATCAGTGAATTGCTAATGCAGTGTATTAAAAACCTATTTATATAAACGTATTGTGTATTTTTCCAGTTTCAAAGACGTTTATAATTTATATTTTCATAAGTTTCTTGAAAAGTTACGTTCATTTTTATTGGCACAAAAGTAATTCCATAAAAGACCAGGTAACCCATGTTCTATTAACATTACTTGAAGGGTTTTTAGTTGTTGTTCAGAAACTGTTTATGTCACACGCTGATTTGTGGGAATAAACGAGTGTTCAGTGTTCTCACTTTATAAAACTGAACATCAGCTCATTAGGTATCAGCACTGAACATGCAGCATCTTTATGCTTTAATAACTCCTCAAACAGCATATCGCATTGTCTTAATGTGATGCGCAAGAGCTGAATAGTTTACTTCCATATATCTCAACAATCAAAAAGCCGCTTTGAGATAATGGCGGATAGCATTTTAATCAGTGGCGGGGTTAATTAAATGACAGAGAGAAAGTCCATGTCAAGAATCGCGCTCAAAACCGTGTCACAGAATAAATGTCAGCACGATACTTCACACACTCATTAATGAAAATCACTGGCTCCTCCAGCTCTGCTCAAAGCAAACACACCGAGACGAGCCCAGTCTTTGTGAAAGTGTGTTTAATCACAGCAGCCGTGGAATATGATGTTGTGTGTGTGATTAAAGAGCAAATACTGGCAGCTCCAGCTGTATATTTAGCCGCCTCGATGGAGGTCAACACGCTTTAGCTGTTAAATCCAGACGCTTTAGCCTCTCGAAATGAAAGTTATACTCTTGGAGAAACGAACAAAATGATCCTTTTGGTTTCTGGGCACTTCAGAAGCAGCTCCATATAAAACAAGCCGCCATGTGCAGGACTTTATTGCTGGCGTTATTAAACCATGATCGCATACATTAATCAAAGTAGAAGGTTCTGAACGGCAAACGAATGATGAGAGTTATGAATGATTGAACATCATCGCGGGAGGGAAGAGACGCCACGCATCCAGCGCGCCGCCATTAATCGGTTTGGACGGCGAACAGATTTCACAAGCAAGCGCTGTTTAACGGTCTCGAGGCCCTCAGCAAAGGCCTCTGCCGTTAACACAACACAAGCAACAGCAGGACACTAACAGCTGATTGACAGCCAACACTAGCTTCATTCTTGTTCTCTTTCACAAACAGTGACATGAGTTCAGTTTGCATGAGAGTATTTTCATTATTTAGACACTTTTGACAGTAGCTATGTTTCCATCCTGTTTTTAGCTTGAGGTGGTTTTTGACTTGTGCGAGAAAAGGGTTAATGCGAATAATGGGAGATGGAAATGCATTTGGCGAATAAATTCCTCCATGTGTATCATGTGACTTTGCGCAATGGGACGGCATAACCTGACTAACCAGTGGTTGCAGATCATCTGAAATGTTGTTATGGTCATTCTGAAATGCCTGAACAAAGTCTGTCGTCAAAGTATTTCTGTAAAAGCGCCTCATTACACGACTGCGTTCCCGAAATCAATGAGCGCATTTATTGTGTTTCATCTGCTCGCTCTGAGGTGCACGTAATTGATTATATATGAAAATAAATTATATTCAGTGGCTTCTCCTACTTTTCTTAGTGATATTTAG
>NW_015506978.1:2696-3930 GCF_001515645.1 Sinocyclocheilus grahami
GTATAAATAATGTTTTTGTGCTAACATTTTGAGAATGTTATTAAAATGGGATAACTGAACAAACGTTCTATTATTGTTACTGGTAGAACATTTGTTCATAACTTTGAGAGACTCTCGCCAGAACGTTCTGAGAATGTTCTCAGTGCATTGGACAGTCATTGGCTCATATTTAACAGAACTAACTGCACTCAGTTTAATCTAAACCTATTTTTTCTGTGTTTTTGATCAGATGACAGCAGCGGATGTGAACATCCGTCGGCCTGTTTCTCTTTCTGACCGCTAGGTGCAAATCAGAGCTCAAGCTTTTATTGGCTAGGTTGTAATATCATTCTAATCGTTGAGACTGGCTGTATTTGTGTCTTTACGTCGGCTCCACAACAACAGCAGCATTGTGATAAAACAGGTCTCTCTGGCTCTGCGCTCGAGGCGTTTGAGTAATGCGATGCTCGCCAGCGGTGTTCCCTTTTTAATTGCTCCGATTCCTTCTCCCGGTCAGACCCGGCTCACACAATAGAGTCTCAGGCCGACGTCGGCAGCCTCTCGGCACATTAATCATGTCTGTCTGCAGGAGCCGTGCAGACGAACGCATCTGGGGTCGCGTTGCTTGACAACAGAGCGCAGGACTTCCAAATGTTATCGCACCAACACACGGACGATCCTGTCTGCTGACACCAACCTCTCCAGCTCAGGCTCCCGCCAGCTGCACATTATAACCTATTGGTTCAGCAGAAGCCTTTCGTGTGGTTTTTCATTAGGGCTGATCGAACAGTGAGATGCTGCTGCTAGTGGAGGTGATGGAAAGACTGGAGCAGAGGTGATCGATGGATGGAAATGCTTTTCTAGATGAAGCTACATGTATCTTCAGTGATGGGGATCTGTGTTATGGGAGGTTTTGTGCTCATTTATTATTTGTGAATTAATTAAGGGGAGGATGAGAGCTGGCTGTACACCAACTGCAAATTTACCCAGAAAGTTGGCGGAAATCCATAATGACGGTGAATTCAGCAGCACAATTTGAAAGTGAACTTGAGTTACAGTAGCCTATTCAAAATAAATGAGGGGAAAGTCAGTATTCACAATCATACGGTGTGGGAGTTGTGAAGTCGTAAGTCAAGTTTTTTTTGGTTGAACCGAGATTTTAACATTCATGCATTTGGCAGGAGCTTTTATTTCATTGCATTCAATGTACACATTTGATCAGTTCATGCATTCCCTGGGAATCGAACCCATGACC
>NW_015506978.1:3940-15408 GCF_001515645.1 Sinocyclocheilus grahami
TGTGACAACATACCCCATAGGTGGAGCACATAGGACGGCTTAAAATGTTCATAGTATATAAAATATATACTAAAAATGTATTGTATAAAGCAGTATATAAATAAAGGTGACGTGACTAAATATTTTGTCAGTTAAAGACCATTTTTGCCTTTATATAAAAATAGCATTTTTTTTAGTAATTAAAAATAAAGAAATTTTGGAGTTTGACAGTTAGCAAAATGGCATAAAAACACTTTCAGAAAACAGCTGATTTGTAATAATAAACACTAAAACTGAGATGAAAACATTAACTTAAGAATGTCTGGAAACCTTTAATCCAGTGAATGACGAGGTATCATATCATTCACAAGTGCAGTATGGAGTACCTCAAGGCTCAGTACTAGGACCATTGCTTTTCATGCTTTACATGTTACCCGTGGGAGATATCATCAAGAAACATGGTGTTAGCTTTCACTGTTATGCTGAAGACACTCAGCTCTATATTTCTTTGCGGCCTGATGAAACATACCAATTCACAAAACTAACAGAATGCATAGCTGATATAAAAAACTGGATGACTAGTAATTTCCTGCTACTTTCCTAGTATTTCCTGCTGCTAAATTCTGAAAAAAAACTAAACAAAGGTGTTAATTATTGGGCCAAAAACCTGTCTAACACTTGATGGCTGTGCTGTCAATTCTTCTTCATCATCATCAGTTAGGAGCCTAGGTGTGCTATTTGATAGCAATCTTTCCTTTGAAAAAGGTTTTATTTTGTCCATTTCTGTCAGCGATGGAGTTTTGGTTCCATGCCACTGTCACCTTTGGCTTGTTTAGTTGGGGACGCTTGACTGACTGCACAGACACTATTGAAGAGAGCTGATCTGGATGAAGACATCACTGAATCATCAATCCACTGACTTTAGCTGATAAACTGACTGTTTTCTATTGTGCTCTTGCATTATCAGCTGCTGTCAATTCTTCTTCATCATCATCAGTTAGGAGCCTAGGTGTGCTATTTGATAGCAATCTTTCCTTTGAAAAAGGTTTTATTTTGTCCATTTCTGTCAGCGATGGAGTTTTGGTTCCATGCCACTGTCACCTTTGGCTTGTTTAGTTGGGGACGCTTGACTGACTGCACAGACACTATTGAAGAGAGCTGATCTGGATGAAGACATCACTGAATCATCAATCCACTGACTTTAGCTGATAAACTGACTGTTTTCTATTGTGCTCTTGCATTATCAGCTCACGTTTTTCCTGTTTGACACTGTAAAGCTGCTTCGACACAATCTGTATTGTATAAAGCGCTATATAAATAAAAGTGACTTGACTTGACTGGTTGCTAAGTCCGCATTTTTCCCCCGCAGAATTGGGCTATTTTATGCTGCTGCCATGGGTTGAAGTAAAATCCCTCCTGAGAAATCCATCCCGAGCAGAAGCTGTGTTGGTGCGATTTTGCCATTTTCCCCCAGAACACGATTGGACTAGTTTTATGAACCAGTTGGGCTGAATTTGTTATGGAAACCCTGAACTCTGGGCTTAAAGGAAGTTACAAGTTTTGCACGCATAATTATGACTATGTGGCGTTCATGTGCATTCAACTTGTAAATACAATTTCTCCGACCTGGCGTAACCGTGCACTCTGTGTAAAATGCTGCATCCCAATGTGCCTACTTATACTTCGCTCTTAAAGTATGTACTCTTTTGGTGAAGAAAAAGTACACACTTTTGAGTGTGTAGTAGAAGAGTAGGCAAGCTTTGGGACAAACTATCACGTCATGCAATTGCGTCTTTAACGCTCCGCTCTGTCGCATCCTGTCACTGTAAACTGGCTTGTCAATCATCTTGTCACAGTTAACATCCTCCACATTTCATTTCCTAAATGCAATGGATTGTGGGCAATATTATCCATTAGAGTGTGCATGGATCCACACTTCAGAAATCGACCTGAAATAGTAGACCATCCGGGGACTTCTGGCACACTCTTTTCAACATACTATGCTTTGGGACACACTTATTCTAATCTCACATACTATTTAGGATGGATAGTGTGAACATTGGGATGCAGGGTCAGTGAACTGCGAGCGCTCCTTCAAAAGGGATTTCAATACCCTGTGTATTGACCGTGTGAAAATTATATACAATATTAGAATGTTTGCGGGAGTGGGCGGTAACGGTCAGAAATTCAGCGGGATTGGGATTAAGAAAACAGTCCTGCCTCTGGACAGGATTCGATTCCTCACCAGCGTCATGTGCAGTGCTATTTTTACTGCGGTTGTGTGAGGAACAACATAAATGTCAGATTCAGATGCAGCTGAAAAACTCAAATTTTCCAAAGCTGCCGTCCGGTTTGGACTGAGGTTGTAATTGTAATGCATCAGAGAAGAGCAAACGCTGAAGACCGCTGCTTCAGGTGACGAATCGTTTGACACGTCCGATAAACAAACGATTTGACACAGGATGATTTCTGTCAGAGAGCATTATGAACTCATTCTGACATCTTAACGTGAGCTGTGACAATTCATTAGCCCCGTAACAAAGATGGCCAGCCATTCAGCGCTAACATCCAGCTAGCGACTCAGGCTAATTATCTGCCTTAATTGCTGGTGACCCTGCAGCGGCGTGCGTTTGAGAAGCCGGCATACAGCCAGAGTCTATTGATATTCACCTGCTGATGCGTTTGAGTTTGTGCTTGATTCATAATTATGGCTCTGTGGGTCTTTCTGCTGCGTTTGGCCTTCACAGACACACACTAGCATTATTCTTAGCTGCGCGTCTCCCGTCCTCATTATTCTACTTTATTATCAGTTCAGTAGTGTTGAACCCGTGGAGAGGCTGAGCCGCGCGCCCGCTTCTGAACAGAATATTAGCCATTTACAGCTAACAAAAACATGCTCTAAGAATGTTTTGTTAAAGTTTCCATTAAGTTGTGGAAACGTTACTTCTGAATGTTCTCTGAAGATTTCAAATGTTAGAAATGTTTTTTTCTTGGTTACTTTTGATGTTACTTCAGAATGTTTTCTGATGCTTTGATACAAGAAGTTACAAGTTAGATGTGCCATTAAAATATTTAAGAAATGAAACATTCCATGAATGTTGTACAAAGATTTCTGTATTTTAAGAACATTTTGGTAATGTTCCCATTAAGTTATGAAAAAAAAAATGTTCTTAATGTTCTCTGAACATTAAAAAATTCCAGTTTTGAAAAGTTTTAGAAATGTTTTTTCTTGCTTATATGAATGCTAAGGGAACATACAAACATTATGGGAACATTATTTTTAAAATATTTTCTGGATAAGTAGTAACATTTAAAAGAGATTACATGAACGTCCAACTAAAACATTTCAGAACTAATAATTTTCCATGAGCGATATATAAGTTATGTTTTTGTGATAACATTTTGAGAACATTTTTCTAAATGCTCAAAACATAAATTTTTTTGCATGTTTTCATAACGTTTTTTCTTGGTTGTATGAATGTTAAGGGAACATGCAAACATTATGGGAACGTTATTTTAGAATGTTCTCTGGATTTCTTGAAACAAGTAGTAACATTTAAAATACCGTTAGATGAACGTCCAACTAAAACGTTTGAGAAATTAAGCGTTCCCTGAAGGATGTATGTGTTAACGTTCTGAGAATGTTATGAATGTTGTGTTAATGAATGTTCTATTAATGTTGCTGAAAGAACGTTCTGAGAATGTTCCTCGTTAGCTGTCAGACAGTCTTTGCTTTGCCTCAGTCCATGTCCACATCTAATACAGAGCACATCTAAAACATATTATATATCAAAATGCTTATATTATATATTTATAGATGTTTATGTGTTTATGTTTCATGTAAAGATGGCTTAATGATGCTGTTGTGAGAGCATAGATGTGGCTCTTTTTGGTTTCTCAGTTACAATTCATGTATTATATTGACTTTCTCAAATGTTTCTGCTAAAAATAGACCCAAATGAGTCAATAGTTGTGGTTCAGTATATCTAGAGCGGGTCACGGGCGGATCGGGTCACCGTGAGCCCACGCGGGTCAGTCTCTCTCTCTCTGATTCTATATAAAGAAGCCTGAAGGCAGAGAGTAATACAGTCCATTAATGACAGTGACGCCGTCGCTCTGCTGCAGTGTTGGAGAGTAACTCACTCAAAACAGAAATACTGCTGATTTAACTCTTTTCCAGCAACTGTTAGAATAGTAGTGTTTTCCAGTAGTTTCTCTAGTCGCAGTGTGGCGTTACACAACATCACACGGCTGATTTTATGTCTCATTATATCGCAGAAATCAAACGCTCCAGTAGGAAATCTCTCTGTAATGGTGTCGGGGGGTCTGATTCATTTCAGTGAACCGTTCGTTTCTACAGTCCATTTAATAAATGAACCAGTTCAAAAAACATTTTAGCATTTTACAAAAAAAACATTTGAATGACCATCACTTGATGTGTTTCTGGGACTCCCTGTGTGACTTTATTAAAGGAATGCTTCAAGATTGATTCAATTAATGATTATGTATATTTCAGTGCTTGGGCGTTCTCTTGCAAAACATTTCTTTTCTCCCAAGAAACTTTCGTAAAAGAATGCAAACATTTTGCAAGCGAACACGACATCGTCAAAATGTAATTTTTCCTCTGATTTCATTATTTATTTTATTTGCTATGCGATCATCAGCGGCTCCTTACATTTTACAATCTACCTTACTTTTTTTTTTTTTGCTGAAAAATTCATAATTGGTGCTAAAGGCATTTTCAGTCTGTTTTTATTCCTTTTAATTAATTTTTTCAAGTTTTTAATTCATTTTTAATGACGCGTCATTACTTCTGTTAGTGTAATGATAAATACTTTTCTTTTTAATAATGGTATATTATCTGATAATTGTCTTATTTAAATTTGTTTTTGCCTCCTTGTGGCTTTAGTGTAGTTAGCTGCTTTCTAAAGTGCAGAAATGTTAAAAAATACTCCAAAATAAAAATTTGGAAAAGGTTCCAAAAGTGGGTTTTCACAGTGATCGCATGATGAAAACCATTGAAAACAGATTTGGTTCCCCAAGAACCTTTCAGTGAACAGTTCTCAAAAGAACCATTTTTAATTAGCGTGAAGAACACCTAAAGGACCTCTTTCCACTATAAAGTACCTTTAATGCAATGGAAAGGTTCTATGGATGTTAAAGGTTTTCAATAGATGCCAATGAAGAGCCTTTACTTGACTGTAGATCTGAGTAGCTTCTGCACATTTCCACATTTACCGTGCTCGTCTGATCCGTTCACACGTCTCTCTGCATGCATCCGTCCACATCTATGGAGTCTGTAAGTTATGGCCGCAGTGTGAGTAGATATATCCTGCAGCGATTACATGTGTAAAGAGTGCAGCAGGAGCAGGAATCCACAAATCCTTCCTCTCATTTCCACCGCTGGAGTGAGTGTGCATCTCAGTCCTGAATGAAACGGCTCAGAAATCTGATATAAGCGCTCGGGTCAGTGTGAAGATAAACCCCCCGAGGCACAGAGATCCAGCAGCACGGCCAAATGAATATGAATGGCACAGGTCAACTGCCCAGTAAAATAAGGCTGCAGGGGAGCAATAAACTAGGGATTTTTTTTGCAGGATGAATAATTCAGGGAAAAGCCATCTGGGGCACCGTGAGGGGAGCTAGATTGCTCCATTATGAAGCTCTAAAGCTGTGCTGAATGTGAGTGAGCTCAAGCTGCCCTCCCAATTTCAGCAGGACACAAGCGGTGGCCTCCTCCCTCGAAGTCCTGCCGATCAATTTACAGATAAATAACCTGTCTGGAGGGGAGCGTCTGCATCTCGGCACACACAGTCGAGCCTCCAGAGCTGATCATATATCAGAACAGAAAGTCCGGGATCATCTCGACGTGGGAGCTGTCGCTGTCATTGGAGGATCAGGGGGAATAACGGCGCACCCGCGGCCGTCTGGACCGGCTTTGGCTGACCGGTGTGTCCCGGTGAGATAAGCCCAGCGCTGACACCTTCTGCTGATGGCTGTATTGTTCTGCTTTCTTCAGTGGCTGCTGTTCAAGCGGTTGAATGCAAGACAATACCAGAATTATCATTCTGATGCTGACGTGCTCTGTAGAAGATCGAGCAGGCCGTGACACGAGGAAAAGATCCTCACACTGAATCATTCACAGCTTTTACATTTACAGACTGTTTGACTGAAGAAACGCCACGCACGGGTGATTTCAGCACCTCTGAATACATTTTCTCGCCTTAAATGCATGTTGAAACACAAGTGCCGGGGATTAAATGCTACTTTATTATAATAAGGGTATAGAAAGACAGATATTTTGATGGAAACATTATTTTGCACTCTTAAAAATAAAGGTTCTAAAAGGAGGTTTTCAATGCAGTGCCATAGAAGAACCATTTTTGGTTCCCCAAAGAACCTTTCAGTGATCCGTTCTTAAAAGAACCATTTTTTATTAATCTGAAGAAACTTAGCCACTATAAAGAACATCATGGATGTTAAAGGTTCTTCATGGAGCCACTAATGGCAATAATGCTGTGCATTGAACAGCTACTTTGTTTTATATTTTAATGTACAGCATCACTGGTTAGCAATGGTTGTTTTTAATGATGCTTTATGAATAAATCTGATATTGACATTACTGGAGCACTGGATTGACCAATCATACACATTTCTGTTTATAATATATATTTCTTCATGTGCTCACAACTATTGGGTTACACCTGACATCAAAGTCAAATGAATTGTTGCATGGTAATGGATAAAAACAGCACTTTCTTCAGGAAACAGCAGTGACACATGTAGCAGCAGACAGTCACGAGGACTACAACACAACAGTAGACATGGACAATAAATACAGACAATCACAAGGTAAAACTGACAGTTTTGTTGTGTTGGGATCAGTTTGACCAACACTCGATATTCAAACTGCTCGAAATGCTGGTTAAACTGTTCATTTCTTCTTGAAATTTGGTGAATATTTCTCATTTTGGGTCATGAGCGTGCATGTAAAGTTTGAACACATAGATGTGTTTTGTAAACGCTGTACAAAAACTTGTGTTGGGGTCATATAGACTACCCCACTGACCCCTATAGGTTTCTATGCAATTTGCAAAAACACTAAAGAAAAGTCTTTAGCTTGTCAAACACTAAAATATGAAATACACAATAACGTATGAAATGCACATCTCAAAGTTGACTCTAAATCATCCCAGGAAAATTCACAGTTTCTTCACCATGCTGAGTTTCACAGTCACAAAAATCTGTCAAAAGTTGTTTTTGGTTGTTAGTTTTTTTGGATCAGAATTACTAGACAGTTTCAGCACTGAACAGAAGTGTGAGAAACTCATTTCAGCCTCACAACGGTTTGAGAATAAACACTGAAGAAACACACAGCAAGTACAAATAGCAATGCATACTATTTACAGTACATTCAGTACAAATAATGTAAGATACTATTTATACTTACTATTTAGTGTGCAAGAAGTCACTACATGCAGTCATGACAAAAAACATCAAAATCTTTATTTTGTGTCTGTGCAGCAACTTTTAACAATAAAATATGTGGGTCAAATTGAACCCTAACACAATACAAACAGATGGGCATCATTCAATTTCTCTCATATTTTATATTTGTAGTCTCTGACAAGCTTGTAAACTTCTATCTTTTTATAGTGCCAATTTTTGCCAAATTGCACGGAAACCAATGTGGGTCAATTGGAGCCGCGACACAGAACCTGAAGCACAACAGAACATAAATAGGTAATCTATAGCTAAAGTGGATTATGATTGATTAGATCAGAGAAAGCACAGCTGATAACTGTGTTCGTGTGATCAGCGATTGGGTTTAATGGGAGATGCTTTTCTCTCTAATAGCTGATACTCTGGAAATCCACTGGAGTAATGCTGTCTGAACAACACTCTTATTTGATCTCAGTTTTAAATTCAGCTACATTTTCTGAATTTGCCATTCCAGATTAAGAGCAGACCCACACACAAATAATCAGCAAATACACAAATCAATAGATATTTTGAGCTCCGTTCGAGCACACACATCCGTATCCGTCGTGTGTGTGTGTGTGTGTGTGAGTGTGATTGCACTTTATCTGTTTGCGTCTGTAGATTTCAATTCCAATCCATCAAGAGTTTTTCTCTCACTAACAGCAGACTTCACAGCTGTGTTCCTCTCTATAGCCTATTCTATAGGTACATATTGCACTCCTGAAACATCTGTTTTCTGTCTGTTGACAGTGTTCTCGGGTGTATGGAGTGATAAGAAGAGAAATCAAAAACATACATGCATAGTTAACATGTATTTTTTACATTTGTGATGTATTTGTTGTTTAAACATCAATAGAAAAACAACGCACGTGAGAAAGCGTTGGGAAATACCTTATAACCAATGAACACATCACACTCCAGTCACGTGCGCCTCTTCAGAGCACCCGCCTCTCATGTCGACGCTGTGACGCGATTGGCTCGCGATCGCAGATAGACTGCTGTGATTGGCCCAACCGAGCTGTCCATCAAAGCGGTCCACGCCGCTCTCTTCAGTTCTCTCAGCGGGAACCCAAATGTTTCCTCACTGAATGACAACAAACACTCCCAAAATATAAGCGCCACCGTCCACACGCGACACACTGTCACGGAACCGGTAAGAGTATGTGTGTACTTGTTGTGTTTGCTGTCGTGTTGAGATGATGACACGCGCGGCTCTTTAGCGCGTCTGCTAGCGCGGCAGCTGGGTTAGCCGGCTAGTCCTCAGGCAGCTGGTGTAAACACATAAACTGATCACTAGCGCAGTGTATACTCCGAGTAGTTGGTGTTTTGGGAGCACAGCCTCTGAATAAACGCGCCGTGTGTCTTTCTGTGACTGAGCTCCACAGATGAGGCCTAAACCGTCGCCATGCCGCAGGAATACAGCGGCTCTGCCTGTTTGACTAACTGTTAGCAGCGTGTGTTTATATGGTCATGTATGACACATGCATGTAATGGAGAGCTGTCACATGTGCAAGTGTGCAAAGTTTCAGGCTGTTTGTAATACACACTCATGCCTTTACACAGGTGCAGTCACTACAGCGTGCGGTATCGAGACCAGAGGAGGTAAACAGTGCACAGATCAGTGGCTCTGCTAGATTCTCTCTTGAACCCTGTGTTGAAGAAAACCTTTCTGACAAGAGCTACTTCACCATTTGCGTCTTTAACCCTGTAAAGCCTGACATGTGCAACAAAAGCTGTTTTTGAAATGGAATCGTTTGTTGCAACTTTAGACGAAATGTAAAAGCAAATCTAATAAAAACGTTGCTTGTGTGTTTCTTGTCGAGTATCACATTCATCAGGCTTCTGTAGCTCGTGTAGTCTGATGCAGTGAGAATGTGACTCTGCTGCAGATGCTGATATTTACTAGAGCCCGCCCGATACCGATATTAGGGAGTTATACCGATATATCGGCCGATATTCTTTGTGTATATTATTGTACAGTTGGACACTTTCCCATCCGTGTGTCTAAACATCTGACTGGTACTATATATAGAGTACAGTATAGACATGAACAGAATATATATATATATACATAAACACATTTTTTGCAATGATCACTCACTCAATGATGTGGTGATCAAACACTTATAATGACGTGACGGAGATACGTAATGGAAATAAACTTTATTATCCAAAATGAGTCTGACGTCAGTGCACTGAACAGTGAAGTTGAAGTTCAGTTCCATTCAACTTTATTCCGTTGAAGTTTATTTCACTTCGGAACATTCATTCACGGATTTGCGCTACTGTCGTCACACACACACACACACACACAGAGAAGTGTGACATAATATACCTCTGTGAATAAATACATTTTAATTCACGTCTCGCGCACTTTAATGCGCTTTGAATGTAACGTGTAGGTTCCCTTGGAACTGGAATCATGGCGGAACATCATGTGAGGTCCACTTCGCAGGGCACTTACGGTCGAATAAGACAACGCGTGAATGCTGCCTGAACAAGAGACCTCCTTACTGAAGGGAAAGTGTTGGCTGGTGTCACTATCTCTTAAACGGACCGCGAATTTAACCAGCGGTAACTCCCGAACCCTGGGGGCTCTCGACGTGGTCTCATTCGAAAGAAGGCCTCGAGACGTACACTCGATTCGCGTTCAAGAGGGTTCCTCAAGTTGAAGGGATCCCCAAATTTGGTGCGGATCCGCCGCGTCGTTACGGAGATATGGCCGATATCGGCGATATCGGCCGATAATATCGGCTAAACGATATATCAGTCAGGCTGTAATATTTACATGATGAAATGTAAATCTGTAAATCATTTCTAACAGTGCAGCAGATACTGACATTAAATGATCTAAGTATCAGCGGTCGCTCTATATCTGCAGTAATCTGTCTCAGTGAGATGAGAGTGAAATGCTCCAAACATATAACGCAGTGATTGAGAGCTGAAGAAATAAAGGCTCCTCAGAAGATGTGAGATGTTCTGGAGGCTTGTGAAGATCATTCCTCCGCTGAGGAACAGTGAAAGTAAAGCTTCTGGAAACAAACAAATTAGAAAATGTGCATATTAAATATGATACAGGCAGCAGGCTTTAAACCAGGGGTCTCAAACTCAAATTGGCTAGGGGCCATTGCTGTGATTGACACCTCATAGGAGGGCCATTTTAACATTTAAGCACAACAATAAAGCAGAACATTTCTGAAAATTTACTATTTACTAAATTTAATATTTTTGTCAAACTTAACAAAAAATGTAAACAACAGTGTCTCTATCGTTGTTATAACAGTATATATTAGCTTTTAACAGGTAGTGCAAATATTTTTCCCTTACTTTATTTTAATTTAAATAACTTAAAACCTTGCACTCAACTAACAACATTGCACTGAACAAATGCAAACCCTGAATACATTTGTACACTATTCTATTTCTTGCCAGACACCTGGCAGCGCTTCTGCTCACACAACTTATAATGACGTGACGGAGATACGTAATGGAAATAAACTTTATTATCCAAAATGAGTCTGACGTCAGTGCACTGAACAGTGAAGTTGAAGTTCAGTTCCATTCAACTTTATTCCGTTGAAGTTTATTTCACTTCGGAACATTCATTCACGGATTTGCGCTACTGTCGTCACACACACACACACACACACAGAGAAGTGTGACATAATATACCTCTGTGAATAAATACATTTTAATTCACGTCTCGCGCACTTTAATGCGCTTTGAATGTAACGTGTAGGTTCCCTTGGAACTGGAATCATGGCGGAACATCATGTGAGGTCCACTTCGCAGGGCACTTGCGGTCGAATAAGACAACGCGTGAATGCTGCCTGAACAAGAGACCTCCTTACTGAAGGGAAAGTGTTGGCTGGTGTCACTATCTCTTAAACGGACCGCGAATTTAACCAGCGGTAACTCCCGAACCCTGGGGGCTCTCGACGTGGTCTCATTCGAAAGAGGGCCTCGAGACGTACACTCGATTCGCGTTCAAGAGGGTTCCTCGAGCT
>NW_015506978.1:16733-51721 GCF_001515645.1 Sinocyclocheilus grahami
GTGAGATGTTCTGGAGGCTTGTGAAGATCATTCCTCCGCTGAGGAACAGTGAAAGTAAAGCTTCTGGAAACAAACAAATTAGAAAATGTGCATATTAAATATGATACAGGCAGCAGGCTTTAAACCAGGGGTCTCAAACTCAAATTGGCTAGGGGCCATTGCTGTGATTGACACCTCATAGGAGGGCCATTTTAACATTTAAGCACAACAATAAAGCAGAACATTTCTGAAAATTTACTATTTACTAAATTTAATATTTTTGTCAAACTTAACAAAAAATGTAAACAACAGTGTCTCTATCGTTGTTATAACAGTATATATGAGCTTTTAACAGGTAGTGCAAATATTTTCCCCTTACTTTATTTTAATTTAAATAACTTAAAACCTTGCACTCAACTAACAACATTGCACTGAACAAATGCAAACCCTGAATACATTTGTACACTATTCTATTTCTTGCCAGACACCTGGCAGCGCTTCTGCTCACACAACTGAGCCACGTTTGCCCTGATGGAGCTGTCTGTGTTCCTCATCCACTTTCCTTTTCGGTTTGGAAAGAGACATCTTTTCATTCGCACTTCACAGCCAAACAACATAAACTACGAAAGCCCCGAAACCAGCTATCTTCAAATCTGCCTGCATGCGCGTTTTTTTAATTTTTTTCGATTTTTTTATAGAATCATGTCATTGTTTTGAATATGGAATATGGTACGAGACAACTAGAAAATAATAATAATAATAATAATAATTTAGCGGGCCGAATTATGTTTTATTTTTGACATCAGTTGCGGGCCGGGTGGAGGGGGAGGGGGGGCCGTAAATGGCCCGCGGGCCGGCAGTTTGAGACCCCTGCTTTAAACGCACTCACGGTGTGTTTATTTTGTAATGACTGGATGAGTTGAACCAGGTGTGTTGAATAAGGGAGGATTCGTAGGGCTGTAGCTGTCAAGTGCACTTAATAGTGGAGTAGTAGTGAACGCATCGGCCTCAAAGCTGCCTGATGTCTGCAGCTGCTGTGTGCATTTAGCTTGAAATCAGAATTAGCACTTGTTGGGGTCAGAGAGAGGAAAGTGAGTTTTCTGTCTCGATGCATGCATGCATGTGTGTGTGTGTGTGTGTGTGTGTGATAGTGTTGCGGGATTATAAGTGCTCTTATCAGCAGTATTGTCGGCGTGTTCCTCTATGGCCTGTATCTGCCAGCGGCTGATATTAATAGTGTGCCGGTGATGTATGAGCTCTGCTGAACACGTGGACCGTAGTGCAGGACGGACTCACCTGAGATCCACCGCCCTTCATCACACACCTCAGAGCGGTTTAATCAGCAGGTGAGTGTTCAGTGCGACCACGAGAGCCAATGCTGGAAGTCAGTCTCAAAACAAGCAGCAGACTGTCTACTTTCAAGCCAGATATTTGTCCAGAAACATTCACTGATGCCTTTCAAATAAGTTAATAACGGCATTAATTCCAAAACAAATTAGTGTGTCAATTTGCTGAGGAGTATTTCAGGAGTATTGTGTTTTCATGTTATTTTTAGGGTTGCAAAAAGGTGGAAAATTTCCAGTAGATTTTGGAAACTTTCCAGGGATTTTTGGAAAGCTTTCGGAAAGTTTTTATTTTCATGTCTGCGTGCTAAAGAAATGTGTTCCCGGTGCAGGTTACATTCAGCAGGCGTGTGGGAATGAGATTACAGTTTGATTTTACATTTACAGAAGAAATCGTGGCTTTGCAGAATTCACCCCATTATGCTCGAGATGTTCAACACTGATGTTTCATGCCTTATGCACTTATTCTATAATATAAGTCAGGTTTTTAATCATCTGAAACATGCTGTGATTTACAGTATAAGTATATTCCAAAGCCACTTTTATAATGCAGTTAACATCAAGCACGCACAGCATTGATGCCAAATGAGAAAGATGCGTCAACACGGGTTTATTAGTAAAGCGCAGTTCCCACATGAAAGGCTTGTTGTTCATAATGAATGCCACTATAATTTACGTTTCTTTTATACTTGTATTTTTCACAATGTTTGTAAACATTTAATTTTTATTTACCAGTTTTCTACATTTTTTCGGAATGTGACAGACCTTCTAGTCAGGTGCGATTTATGGTATTGATAATGAAAATGATTGAAGATAAATATGCATCTGAAATATATATTTTAATGTTAACATTTTAAACCATTTATTGCACATATTATAATATATAGCATAAAGTCTACTTAAATTCATTCTTGGGTTTGCACGATGTTTGGAAGACAACACTGGAGGATGTAATAGGTTTTATTTTTTAAATTAAAAAGATTAAGCAAAGACGTAATCGACAGATTACTCGATTATCAAAATAATCATTAGTAGCAGGCCTATTTTAGAGGTGTTTGCTAAGATTCTAGTGGGCGTCTTCAGGGTGCGTCGGTTTTATCTTCGTCTGTGATGTATATCGGACGGGATCTGTCGGCAGAAGCAGTGGCGTGTAGAATCTGTTGCTTTGAACCACGTTTACCGTGTTATTCAATCGATTGAAGTGTGCGGCGGCTTTGAACTCGTCCGCCCCTGATTGAGAGCGTCGTCTTTCATCGGTGTTGTGTTAAGAGCAGTTGTGCAGTCTGAGACATTAAGCTGTCTGCGGTAATGACCTGACCCGAATCGAGCCGAGGGCCGTGAATGGCAACTCGCAGCTTTCTTACAAAGCGTAATAGACGCGGTCGCCATTAGAGCTGTCATTTGGTAAAGGCTGCATACGCTGCATCTCTCTTGACTGTATCATCAGAGAGCCCATCCCGCCGGATTCATGCATAAAGGCCCTCTGCGCTCGCTCTTACAACCTCTTAGCATTTTTGTGCCGCTCTCTCCTGGCCTTTCGCTATGGAAATATTCCTGACAGAGTTTTCGTGATCTGCGTGTTAAAGGAACCAGATTGGTGCTTTTTCCACACCTTTTCCTCCATCATCCATTAGAGACGTTCATTTCCCGTCTCTATATGAAGCGTCTGACACCAGGCGTTTGTAGAGCTCTTCCTCTGGCGCGGCGGGGGGCCGTATCCATCCACCTCTGAGTGCAGGTTTAAGGCCATTAGCGGCTCACCCATCAGTCTTTCTTGTCTTTTGAATGCTCGAGGTGTCTGGAGCCATCCATCAATGCAGCGGGTCACCGAGTCAATTAAGTTTCCACAACATTACAGTTTTGCCTCTGTGCCTTGCAGAGAACAGAGTTCTGTCCGGCTCAGTTCTCCAACAAAGTTGAAAGTCTGTGATATTCTGCCGAGAAACCTGGTGTTTTCAGATTCAAGATATTAGCAACGGGCGGGAAGCGTGTCCCGTTTCTCCCCAGCGAGCCGTGTGATTCTCCGGGTCCCATCAGATCCAGGTAGAGGTTGACCTAATTAGAGCAGGTGCCGGCAGAAGGCCGGATCCGTCCCGCGGTGCCCTTCGTGTGTTGCGGTGGATTGTGATTGTACTGCGGTTGCACTGAGATGATTCTCTTTCTTTAATTGCTGCAGGCGTCTCTCCAGTGACATTTCTTTCTCTTTTAGTGTGGTTTTCTGCAGATATTTGCAGGCGAATGAGAACGGCTGGTTCAGTGATGCACGTAAAACAGTGTCAGCTCGTCGTGATGGAGTTTTCCTAGCAAAGGTCAATCATGTCGAGAATATTTTTGTTCTACGTGGGTCACTCCATATCAAGTGCTTCAAATATGTGACCCTGGAGCACAAAACCAGTCATAAGGGTCCATTTTGTGAAATTGAGATGTATGCATCAGCTGAAAGCTGAATAAATAAGCTTTCCATTGATGTATGGTTTGTTAGGATGGAACAATATTTGAAAATCTGGAATCTGAGGGTGCAACAAAATCTAAATATTGAGAAAATCATCTTTAAAGTTGTTCAAATGAAGTTCTTAGCAATGCATATTACTAATCAAACATTAAGTTTTGATATATTTACGGTAGAAAATTTACAAAATATCTTCGTGGAACATGATCTTTACTTAATATCCTAATGATTTTTGGCATAAAAGAGAAATGTATAATTGTGACCCATACAATGTATTGTTGGCTATTGCTACAGATATCCCCCAGCGACTTAACACTGCTTTTGTGCTGCAGGCTCACAGATGGTAAAGTTGGTTGCTTGTGCTTTTAAGACCCCTAGGTAGTTATTAGTTCCTGCAGCGGCCCATCAGAGATGCTGTTTAATTTCTAGACAGCGGCACACTAGCAAGTGTATTAGACGTGAGTCTGAGTGAGTTTTTAACTTGAGTTAAAGGTCCAGACTAGTACTGGGTGGAATGGCGCTAGATTATAGATTATATAGTTTATATAGTCAAGTCAGCTTTATTTCTATAGCGCTTTATAAAATACAGACTGTGTCAAAGCATCTTCACAGAAACAAACAGAATCAGCTATGGAGTACAGCAGCTCTAAAAGACAGTGTCATCATTCAGATCATTGAATTACATCATGATATATCGTTAGAGGTTGTACCATCTGTGGAATCTCCTTTTGTGCCATTTCTGTGCTGGCTTTGATGGAAGTTCTGTGTAATGGAGTTAAATGTGAACAGAGCTGAGAGTGGAGCGAGTGTTGAACTTCATGTGTGATTCTCCGGAGCTTCTGCAGGTGTGACGTTAGTTTGACATAATGCAGGTGTGACAGGCAGCAGAGGTTGGTCATTTGTGTTAGACTAGCGGGTTAGTCTTCAACATGATTGTCATGCTGCTAGTCTGTCAGCACTGTTCGGCCTGCTGTAGTTTCACTCCATAAGAAAAGTGTCATTGATTTTCTCCAACAGCCATCCAAAAGTTCATTTTAACTATGAGCTATCTAGTTGTGATGCGTCCTGTCATCAGTGCTGTGTAATTGCATCTAGTCACTGATATTCTGTGTTTTCATGAAGCTAAACTGATTTTATTTGAGCATGTTCTTCAGAGCTGCCAAACTGGAACGCCCTTCATTCACAAAGTTTTACACATCTCAGTTTCTTTAATAAATTGCCTAATTTCATCATCCTTCCAGCTACTAGTAAGACATCAGTACTCTTAGCTCAGTTCAGGGGTGTGCGATATCGCGCTTTTTGATCGTGGATGATTAAAACGTCTCCACGATTTGCGTTTGAAGAAATATCGTAGTATCGTGCAGTTCATTTCAATATACTGTACAGCGACATACATTCACATCAAACGTTACTCAGCGGTAGAGTTACACTCACGGGACACCGCACTTACTCACAAAAGTGCATTATTTGCGTGTGCTTTGAAGCCAAACATTTCATTCGTGTGCTGTTCTGACGTGCGCTTTTTCTGAGTGCGTACACACTAAAAAAACTGTCAAACAGCGCCTGATTGCTGGACTAAGTTATATTTTGCGTCTGATTGTGCTAATGCTGTCAAAAACACATGAAGTTTACATATAAACAGCTGGTTATGTCTAAAGTGAAAGTAAACCGTTGAGAGAAACGTGCAGCTCTTAAAGTGACAGCAGGCTTCTTTTCCATCAGCATGAGCTGGGTGCTAGTTCAGAGCTAGTGCTATTGCCGGTCAAAAGTTTCTGTTCATCTTGTTGGTCACGGAAACCCCAGCCCCTGGCGCAAGCGGTTCTTACTTCTAGACCAGCAATGTTTTGGTGCTACTTACGAACCACTTTTCCTGGTTTGGAGCTGGTGCTTTGGGTGTCGAAAGACAAAGAACCGATTTGAAACTAGGCTCTGGCTCTGAACCAGCGCTCAAACTGCCTCGGTGGAAAAGGGGTATAATAGTACTGAACATGCTGCCGCTTGTCAATAAAGGGAGAGTTCACCCAAAAATTACTCACTCACTCTCATGTTGTCCCAAATATGTATTAATTTCTTTCTTGTGCTGAACACAAAAGAAGATATTTGGAAGAATGTGGGGAACCAAACAGCTGCTGGTCCCCCATTACTATTGATAGTAGGAAAAAATAAAATAAAATACTATGGAAGTCACTGCGGACCAGCAACTGTTTGGTTCCCACATTCTTCAGAATATCTTCTTATTTTAGAAGATCTTCTACTCTTACAGTATATGAAAAATAAAGCACTGTTGGTTTTATTTGTATATAATGTGTTTGTAATGTGTATCTTTGTTCTTATTTTTTAATAACAAAGATAAAATGGCAAAGATTTTTACCTTCACCCGCTTTGGCCTAAACATCTGGCAATCTTTTTTTAGTAAAGCCAACATGACAAAGAATCGTGATTTTCCTGAAAGAAACCGTGATATGATATTTTTGCCATATCTTCAGCCCCAGCTCAGCTCAGCTCATTCTGTCATCATTTCCTGAACCTCGTGTCGCCCATAAGACTTTTGTGAAGATATTTTTAATGAAACCTGTGGTTTGTTCTAGTGTGACGAATGCAGCTTCCATCTTTACCATATTCGATGCTCATTGATCATAACGTCAAACCATCTGATCAATTAAATCTGTTCATCATATGAAGTCACACGACTTGGATTAAAGCACTCGATTTATATGGATTCGTTTATGATGCCTTTATGACCTTTTTGGATTGTGGATCCAGTGTAGGGACAGAAACCTCTCAGGTTTCATTCAAAATGCCTTCATTGAACCAGAGTTTCATGGGTTTGGGGGATTAAATGACAAGATTCATTTAAATCCACTCTACTCGCAGTTGGTGCAGAAGATGCAAAAGAAGTCCGTAGATTGAGTCATGAGACAGCGGTATGTTCAACAAGTCCTGCATATACATTCGCTCTTGAACTACTGAAGAGCAGCATGAGTCGCTCACATCAAACGAAGCAGAATTAGCCCGGATAGAGCGGCAGTCGAACATTTCCGGGGCTGTGATTGCTGTGTGACCCGAGGACAGGATCCGTGTGGCAGTGAGTGTGTGTTAAGCGTCGCTTCGCCAGCCGTTCCCCACCTGTCCTGCGCGACAGAAGCAGCATGTCACGGTGAAGAGGAACACTGTCGCTGCTCGCTGACACATCCTAAACCAGAGCGGCATCTTTCCCCTGCTCTAATGAGGATGGAACAGTGTCCGCGGCGCTGTCACGTACCTCAGCACACGCCGATGAAGGCTCCTCTCCCGCTCGGCCTCCAGGGACCTCATTAGGCTTTTTTCCACCGTCTCCGTGCAGGAATCACATCGTCCTTAGGGAAAAATGTAAATAAACGCGTTTGTCACTTAGCACCCTCCCGTTTAGCTTTTTCCAGGAAGAAAAATTGCATTGTGAGGCTTAATTAGTAAGCGCTGCCATTATGCATTCTTTATTATGTAAATGAAGCGGCCGAGCACTTGGAACTGTTGTCTCGCAAGCTTTGTGCCAGGTGTTTTCTGGCTGAATGCTGCCGGTGCTTTTTTCATCCTCGCAGCAAAAGAAAAAGACAACTGTACTGTGAAATCGTAGGATGAGCTATAATTATTTGACAGATGATTTTCCCCTCCCCTGCGATTCGTGGCTTGAGTGACGCGGCTGCTTTGATTGTTCTTTGTTGCGGCCGATGGTTTTCCGAATGCCGCCGTCTTAATTCTCCGGGATCCTCACTTCTCCCCCTCTTCCCGGGAACTTGATTCCCGGAAATCCAGGAGTTGGAGCGGTAATGCCTGGAATGGGGTGGGCGCGTCTCCCGAGGGGTTAGCGCTTGATTAATATTGAAAATCTATAAGTCGAATGCCGCCGTCTTAATTCTCCGGGATCCTCACTTCTCCCCCTCTTCCCGGGAACTTGATTCCCGGAAATCCAGGAGTTGGAGCGGTAATGCCTGGAATGGGGTGGGCGCGTCTCCCGAGGGGTTAGCGCTTGATTAATATTGAAAATCTATAAGTCTTGGCCCTCAGCGGCAGGTGATGGCGGGTTTATGAGAGGAACTGTGGAATGCTAATCTTGCCCACCTGCTCCCGCCGTCCTCGCGAGCGAGGGATGATGATGAGGGAGATCTGGGAAGGATTATGGCTTGGAAATTGACAGTGACTGAGGACGAGGCGGCCGTCTATCCTGGGCTTGAGTTGATTTATACTCAAGGAACTTTCTCTGTCTCTCTTTGTCTGGCCTGAATCTTGAGCTGTCAGCCAATCAGATTCTCTGTCAGCATCACCTGTCCGTCTCGTCTTCATTTTTTAGTATTGAAAAGAGTATGTGAGAGCACAATATCATTTAGATGGTCAAGTTTGGGTCCGGTTGAGAAATGAGCCCTTCAGTTTTCCCATGATTCATGGATTTCAGCGAGACTCATATTTGGCCGTTATATTGGCATAGATGTTCCTCCACACCTGTCACATCCAAAATCTACTGACAAAACTATTTTCAAGTCCAAGTCACCTTTATTTCTATTGCGCTTCATGCAATTACAGATTGAGTCAAAGCAGCATCACAGAGATAAACCGGAAATAATGGAGACTTTACTATTCAGCTTTAAAAGACAACAGTGTCATCATTCAGATCAATTCAGTTCAGATTAATAACACTGTGAAGTTCATCAATTTGAAACGAGTATAATTCAGCGGTTTTCAAGTATGTTTTAGCAAAATATGAGAGTAGATATTGTGTAAAATAAGCATAGCTTTGTCCTTGACTCTTCACACATATTAACATACATTAATACGCTGTATTAACTAGTTTTTCGTTGCATATTTTTAATTACAGAATTACAGTTACTGCAGTACAACAGCATATTTCTCTTTTCTGACCAACTGTATCAATCTCTCCATATTTTTCCCCTTTTTGAAAGTTATTGAAACGCTACTGTGGATTTTTCTTTTGCCTATTAATGATATTTGTTGTAGTTTCTGTTCAGCACTATAGAACTTTACCAGACTATGATGAGTTCAGCTTCAGAGAAACTCAGGAATGTGACTCGGGTCCATACAGGCCAACGTTGATCTCTCTTGATATCGGCACTGGACTCTTTTGATTGACTCATTGATTAATGAGCAGCAGCGCTGTGTTTTTCTCTGTACGGTGAGCGTTCCTGTAGTGGAGGGCGATTAGGGAGGATGGTTTCCCGTTGCGTCTGACTGTGCGCATGGGCTGCGTTTCCCATCATCCTCTCCTCTCTAGCGGCCCAGTCCTGTGGCTAACGTGTTGAGAAGCGTCGTGTTCAGTGACACCAGCCCTCGTCAGTCTGTAAGTCAGCGGCGCTCACGCTGTGATGTTGGCTCGGGGTTTTTGGGGAAGGTCACGGCTCAGTTGTTGGCAGCGGCTCCACCCCTGATGTGTTGATGCTTCTCGCCCGCTCGCACCTCCGCCTGTCAATCTGCCGCTGCACCTGAACACGGGTAATAAACTCGCGCGGCGGCTCGATGACACGCGTGTCAATGTGTGTTGTGTTTTCAGCACCTCATTGTTCCTTTGAGCGACTGCAGAAACACACTTCACACACTCGCTGCCAGAACCGAAGACGTGTTCAGGAGAAATCATCAAATATTAACACGTCACGGACCGTATTAATGCAAGACTCGCGGCTGTTTGCTCACGTTCATCAATAAAGCAGCTCGCATGATGTTTCTCATCATCTTCTCATTATTAGGATATGATGTGCTCCTGCGTTATTACTCGTCGCTGTCCCTGTTTTCTGAGGACTAATGTAATGGCGTTCGGTGAACGGCTCTGAGGAGCTTCATTGCAAACAGATATTAGTGTAATGCTGCAGACGCGCGCTTGTGTCCGTCCCGCGCGGGAGGAAATCTTCATCTCATCTCATCGAGTAATAGTTCACATGCACAATTGAAATAAATTGATTATGGGGTGTGAGATTTCCAGCGTGCTGTTTATCAGCGGTGCAATTATTCCAGAGCAGTGGAAGTGTAAAGATATGAGCCCAACTAAATAAGAATTTGTCTTTGCTTGTATGTAAATGACAGTTATTCAGATGATGTTGGAGTGTTTTAGGGACATTTTTACCTTCTTTCATGCGTGTTTTTTACATCAATTATTTAAATCACTTCACTAGTTGTTAAGGCTACAATCAAATTAACATCAAACATTCTGCAAGAATAAATGTCCTTATGTTATATATTACAAAACAGTCTGCTGTCACTGCTTTATTTGGTTTGTTAGGCAATTCATATTCAGTAATATTATCAATTTAACTGCATTTCATTGGATGATAAAACTGGAACTGAATTGAGCTGAATAATGACCCTTATGTTGAAATAGAGTTTGTTTCATAATGAATGAACATCAACATTATTGAACTGAATTGAATCAGCATTGAACTGAACCGAGACGTTTGTTAATCGTTCAAAGTCCACTTATGTTATTCTGCGTTTTTTTCTTTCTACATGTTATCTTTCGGGTTTTTCCCATTATTTTCATTTTAGTTTTAGAACAACATTATAATATCATTCATATTTTTACTTTTTTATAATTTAAAGAAGAAACCAATCCGATGCATAGTTGACATTTGAGGGTTAATGCATCAAACATTCTGCAAGAATAAATGTCCTTATGTTATATATTACAAAACAGTCTGCTGTCACTGCTTTATTTGGTTTGTTAGGCAATTAATATTCAGTAATATTATCAATTTAACTGCATTTCATTGGATGATAAAACTGGAACTGAATTGAGCTGAATAATGACCCTTATGTTGAAATAGAGTTTGTTTCATAATGAATGAACATCAACATTATTGAACTGAATTGAATCAGCATTGCACTGAACCGAGACGTTTGTTAATCGTTCAAAGTCCACTTATGTTATTCTGCGGTTTTATCTTTCTACATGTTATCTTTAGGGTTTTTCCCATTATTTTCATTTTAGTTTTAGTATAACATTATAATATCATTCATATTTTTACTCATGCAGTCTATGGAAACTAACTCTGACCGATGGAAATAATGACCGCCGGCATGCGTCAGGTGAGTGTGGACAGGTAACGCCGAGGTGGTGAAGCTTTGCTCGAGGCAGTGTGTTTTGGGTGAAAGCGGGGCTGGTTTCAGAGGTGAATGTGTGAAACGCTTCCTCCGAGCTCGGATGCGAGATGGTGTTTGCGAGCGGGTGAGCTGAGGACATCGGAGGTCGCTTCGGCTGTGATTCCTGATGTGCTTTGGGAGCCGATTATTACTGTAATAGATGGTGTGAAGTGCACTTGATCTGCTGATGATTGCTGGTTTGTTGTATTTCATGAAGTTTGTCGTGTGTGTGCAGAAGGTGATCACTCGAGCGTCTTATGAAGCACATCCGCGACATCGCTGGAGAAATCAGATTCAGAAATGCTTTTGTTTTGCACGATTGTTACTTTCAATTAAATGTCCTGTTCTTGGCGTTTGTTATGTATTCAGATTAAAATTAAAAACTCTGTTCAGATCACGAGACTCGCTCCTAAATGCATTTATTTATATAATAATCAAACAATTTTGTACTGTTATTTTTTTTATTAAAAAAAATACAGTACAAAATTGCACTGTATTATGTATTATTATTTATTATGAGCCTAACTGACAGAAATACGCCATAGATGTGGCTTGTGTTAATATAGACGCCACGGTTATGAAGGAATAAATGCTGATATTACATGCAACCAAAGAGCACAGATTACTCTTGATGACACGTCTGATATGAAATGTGATGGTTCCTCTTTAGATAAAGCATCTGCTAAATGCATAAATGGTTGCAGTGCTACTGCTGTTTAAACAACAATTGATTTTTTGAAAATAACTCCCATGTTTGAGTCGTGGCTGAAATTGGTAGCGTCTGTTTCTTGTCCCATTGCACAAACACATGCAGAACAAACAGCTTATGTGTCTGCGCTGACACAATCGACAGCAACAGCTCTGTCTCATGTAGATGTTAGGGCTGTGAGTTCAGACTGATAGTGCCATCAAACTGTGTTTTCTCTTTCCCAATCCTCCAGTCAGCATTCCCCGCGCGCTCGACCGTGAAGCTCTCGACGTCTCATTCAGACATCGTTTCTGTCTCGCTTCGGCTGCTCCACACTGGTCTATTAGCACTGAATGTGGATCCTCAGATGCTCTCAAACACCAAACAGACGCTTTACGGGAAAGCAAGCACACACTGAGGTTTCCAGACGCTGGCAAGCTTTATTTCTGTGGTCCTTTATACAATACAGATTGTTTGAATGATGCAAACATCATCAATTATGACACAAATCAAAATGACGCTGCTCTAAAAGACAAGTGTCATTTAATTTAGTGTCAGATGAACAGTTTTTGTGTTTGTGTATTTGCATCAGGTGTTGTATTATTTGTGCAGTCATTCACTCTTTGTCCTGGTTTGAAGGTGCTGTCGTATCAGTAAGCGTATGGTGTCTCCAGATCCTGGCACGCGTCCCTTTCCTCCTCTTTGTCCCCCGTCGAGGCTCCATCTTTGCTGGATTGGACATCCGGCTCGCGTCCGGTGCGCATCAGAACAAGCTGTTTCTCTCCGAATGCTGTTTGAGAGAGAAAAGTGTTTGCAGGATTGATTTGGAGGGATGTCATGATTTGACAGCTACCTGGTGCAACATGATTGTCAGAGAGTGAGTGTGTGTGCGTGCGTGTGCGTGCGTGAATGTGAGAGAGAGAGAGTGTGTGTGTGAGTGCGTGTGTGTGAGAGAGAGTGTGTGAGTGTGCCTGCGTGTGAGAGTGTGTGCGCGAGAGAGAGTGTGTGAGTATGCGTGTGCGCGAGAGCGAGAGAGTGTGTGTGTGTGTGTGTGAGAGAGAGTGTGCGTGCTAGAGAGAGTGTGAGAATATGTGTGTGTGTGTGTGTGTGTGTGTGTGTGTGTGTGTGTGTGTGTGTGTGTGTGTGTGTGTGTGTGTGTGTGTGCGACCAATGACAACACACACACACAGATCTCTACAGATCTCATGAATATCAATCAGCCGCGGCCATCAGCCTCTTAAATAATGCAGCAGCGGCTGGTAAATGCGCTTCATTGTCAGCATGGAGTGTTTGCTTAGCTGCGCTCTCCGTTCCACGCACGCTTTCATCTCACGGGAAAAAAGAGGCTGCTTTTCAAAGCGTCCGGCGTGTTGCTTCGCTAAAGGTCAAAGTGTAAAACTCGCAGGCTTTTGTCTCGAAGCAGTCGTCTAATTTCAGCTCTCGCTCTTCCGTAACAAGCCCCTGTTGACTATAACATCGCTTGAGTTTGTGATCAGTAACACGATCGGAGCAGACTTAAGGACTTGTTTATTACGATTTTACCAGAAGTTGTATTAGAATTAACATCTGTGTCCCTGCAGCACAAAAGCAGTGTTGAGTCGCTGGGGGATATTTGTAGCAATAACCAACAATACATTGTATGGGTCACAATTATACATTTCTCTTTTATGCCAAAAATCATTAGGATATTAAGTAAAGATCATGTTCCATGAAGATATTCAGCAAAATATATCAAAACTTAATGTTTGATTAGTAATATGCATTTCTAAGAACTTCATTTGGACAACTTTAAAGATGATTTTCTCAATATTTAGATTTTTTTTGCACCCTCAGATTCCAGATTTTCAGATATTGTCCGATCCTAACAAACCATACATCAATGAAAGATTATTTATTCAGCTTCAGATGATGCATAAATCTCAATTTCACAAAAATGGACCCTTATGACTGATTTTGTGGTCCGGGGTCACATATGTATGTGTAAAAACGG
This sequence comes from Sinocyclocheilus grahami, assembly GCF_001515645.1. Lineage (NCBI taxonomy): Eukaryota > Metazoa > Chordata > Actinopteri > Cypriniformes > Cyprinidae > Sinocyclocheilus > Sinocyclocheilus grahami. The sequence continues at coordinate 30,302 of NW_015506978.1, forward strand.
CTGTATTTTTATTTGCTTTTATTGCATTTATACAACACTTGTATATTTTGGCCATGAAAATAGCATAGGTACGAGTTCCCCGTATTACCGCCGTGACCTGTCGCTCTGTGTCCGCAGGCTGCTGAAGGACATGAGCGTGCCGGCGGCCCTCGCTGCAGTGATCGGGCTCCGGGGCCGGTGAAGGGGACATGGGAACATGCGACGACACGCTCCGCAGCGCCACTGAAGCCACGAGGGTTCGGTCTTCACGGCGCGCAGCAGAACACCGGGTAACGGCTCTTCTGTTTATCGCTTTATGACGACAACGCTGATGCTTTTCCTGCTTAAAACGACCCTCAGTACTGCAATCAAACACGCTAATATTTGAGCTGCTGCTTATTAGTCGACAGTGGAAAGAAACGAATCGAAGCTGAATATTGAAAACTAACTGCACTGGAATGAAACCTTCATGTGTGTTTTGAATTTTACTTTCATTAGATAAACACTAGAAATACTGGATTGAGGCGAGACACCACAGTTTTATTAATGCATTGGTCCATTTTGAGCTTTGTTTTTTGTTTTCGGACTAGTGGAAAGAAAACATCCAAAATACTCATTTATTTTATTGCTCTTTGTCTATTTGCATCAGTAGATTTAAAATTCCAATCCGTATCTTTAGAGTTTTTTCTCTTACAAACACCAGACTTTACAGTTTTATTCCCCTCTATATTTTGGAGATTTGTTCATATTTAATTCAAACTGATTTATACAACATTTTACTCCTAAAAATTTTTCTCTGTTGATAGTATTTTCTGATGTTCAGATTTATGTTCTGGAAATGTATGCAAATGAGTGCATATTTAATTAGATAATCCATCATTTGCATATTTAAATATAACCTTTCAGAAAAAAATTTGAAAATTTTTAATGTAATCAACTGATAAAGTTCTGTGATATTTAGTAGTTATTTATTTATTCTTCACTTGTGGTGTCATGCCTTAAATGAAAATAAAGATTATTATTGCACAGATACACAGTGTTGCTTTTAGGCAGATCCTCAGAACATACAAATAATTCATATTTAATGAATTTTAAATTTAATGAAGTTTCCACACTAACACATTTTGTTGATGAGTGAAGGATGATTAGAAATCGCTTTTCCGAGGGCAGAGATGTGTGAATGTCTGCAGTGAGGAGGTTTTAAAAATGCCTTCTGCTGGTTTCGGAGTGTTTTTATTCCTCGTGGCTCTCGAATGCGTTCACAGGTTGTCTCTACACCGTCTGGATGAGGTGCCGTCGCTCTCGCGTCACGCGTGTTAGAAATCTCACTCTGCGCTAGCGTGTTAATGAAAGTCTGAGATGGGTGTAATCCTCAGATCCTTGCGTGAGACACTCGGCTCGTAATTGTTGGAGGTTAATTGTGTTGGGCGCTCGTGTATAGCGTCTCCCTAGAGAACTCAAGACGTCATGCAGTTTCATATAAGTTTATGCTATTTTAGAGCATATGTTGACGGAGGATGATGTGCAGCAGCTAAAGCTTGTGTGAGAGATTTACAAGTTTAATGATGCACTACAGAAGCAACCGAATCAGGTGTTTCTTTTCACTATTAGTGGCTTGTTTCTGAATGTTTTTATGTTGCAGTCACATAGTAAAATAATTGGCGTGTGTTCCAGCTTCAGCTCTCGGTCGGCGCTCCAGGTAGCCGTGTCTGATGAAGATGTCTGATTCTGTCGGAGAGACTGTGAGAGCTCTGGATGAGAACCGCTCGAGCGCAGACGAACGCCAGCTCAATGCGCCACAGAGCCGCATGCACGAGGAGAACTGCAGCGACGACACGACTGAGACGCAGGTAACGATGTGATGGAAACTGCGCTCTCCTTTCTCCATTTCAGGTCGAAGCCTGAAGAACAACAGCTCAACGGCTTATGAGAGAGAACGAGATGAAAACAGAAGACGGTTGATTTAAAGATAACGTGTTATAATGATAAATGCGCCCGTCCAGAGCTGTCCGTCATCTTACACCGATGCAGTGCGTGATGGAGTCTATTAGAATGCAGTTATATGAGCCTACAATTCAAGATATGAGCACAAAAAATAAATCATCCTCTAATATTTATATAATATGATATAGTTTAGTGATATCACACCAGCTAGAGTGCTGCTTTTCTCCCAATATCTGCACGACTGCAAATGAGATTCATTTATACAACAGTTCAATAAACAAGATTTGTTGTGTGACACGATATCGCCAATTTTGATCAATTTCACAAACAAAAAATCGTTCAAAGTCACAGCAGAACTGTTGAGTCTCTCTGATTCGTTACTGAATCGCTCTGATGCTGAAGGTTTTGAAGGTTATTCCTCTGTTTCTGTCTGATACAGCGACATTTCCTCCGTCGAGCCTTTCATTTGATTTCCCTGAGAAACGCTGGTGGAAGAGAGCACGGATGTGCTAGCCGCGGCGAGGAGCTTTACGGCCATCTGTCTGTTTCCTCCGTCGCAGCTCTGCCAGTGTGTTACAGACGGACGAGGCTCTTCCAGCATCGGCTGTCATTGAGGATCCGTGGCTGCGTGCCAGATTCAGCCTCTCGGGGATTACGGGATGTTCAATAGCCAATTAAAGCTGAATAACCATCCGCCGTTATTCAGTAAAGACTCCCTGTGCTTATTAACAATCGGCCACTTCTGCCTGTTGAGGCTGAGAGAACAACTGAGACAAAAGACACGCCAACAAATGATGTACTCAATCACTGTGTGTGTGTGAGAGAGTGTGTGTGTGTGAGAGAGTGTGTGTGTGTGTGTGAGAGAGAGTGTGTGTGTGTGTGTGTGTGTGAAAATGTGTGTGTGTGTGTGTAAAAATGTGTGTGTGTAAAAATGTTTGTGTAAAAATGTGTATATATATATATATAATATATATATATCAGTGTTTTAAGTAGAATTTTTTTAAATATAAATTTTTATTATATACAATATTTTTTCAGTGATATATGCAGTGATCACAAAACACAGGGTTAGTTAATATTTTAATTAATATATTTTAATAATGTTTTAATTTTTTTTTAAATTACATGTTTTGTTTTTTTCAATTTAAGTATCATTTAATATAAGTAGCTTTTTCAGTTTTGTAAGTATCATTTTTAATTTTTATTAAGTGTCATTCAGAGTGATTCTGTAATGGGTTTTCATCCTGAGGGCTCATATTTCTATTATATTATATTAGCAGAAACCTCTAGTGTATCTCACGTCTAATGAAGGAAGACGGCGGCTGTAATTCTAATAATGGCTTTGATTGACACTCCTGCTGTTATTAATCTAATCAGTGTCAAAGATATTTGACTGAAAGATTTTCATAAATCACCGGGCTGGATAAGTCAAATATGTATTTATTTTAAGCCACTTTTTCAATGTTCCTGCCATTGAATTCACTAATTCTCTTAGTGAGAAAACAGTCTATGGAGGAGAAGATAAGCTGGTTCACTCGTGATGTTTAATGATCTGTTCAGCTGCACACGATGCACAAGATGTTTTTCCTATAGTATGTGGTCTTTTCTCTCATGCAGAGCTGAGCTCTCTGCAGTTTGTGATTCAGAAACCTTAACATCGGTGAGACTGACATGCTTCCTTTTGTCTCATTGCTCACCGTACAGCGGCAAACACTCGGACCAGGCGCTAAAAGACCCAAGGTACAGCGGCATGAGCTTCAGTGTTTGCCTGCTCGGTCTCCTCCCAGAGCGCACTGCAGTGGGCGGCTTGTGTGTTACGAGCAGTTCGGTGTCGTCATGATGTGGTTCAGTTCTGCATGCAGCTCATTTTTCGTTTCAGGATCACACACTTGTTCGATCGAGCGTTTTGTGATCCAGGACCCATGTTTGTTATGTTGTTTGCATGGGATTTTTTTCTTTCATCCCTGTGTTCAGGGCCTGGTTTTGCCATGCGCTCATGCACGTGTGCTTGTGAAAGTCAGAGACTCTGTGTAACTTCACTCATGCTCTTCTCCAGTCGAACACAAAGGTAAAGTTAGTTCGGGGCCTGGCCATTTGTGAAGAACCCTGTCCTTCCACGATTACCACACAACTGCCTCAAGATCAGCAGGTAAACGTGCTCCAGATCTCCAAACACGCTCATGACGCGCTGCTCTGTTCAGTGGAATATTATGAGTACAGTCAGCAGATGATGCCGTCTCCGTCATACTGTATGTTTCGTCCTGCTGTGACTAATAATATTTATTTTACATCATAGTAATATCTTAATATTATATAGTTATTTAAGGTAAATTGAACTGCGTAATAAATCCAGTGATGTGAAATCGCACACAAGTTGAGATGGCGCCAGATGAACCGATTGGCTGGTTTTTGTTGTTTATGTCGTATTATGCAGCGTTTTAGCTTTCAGGGTGGAAGTGTTTTTAGACACAAAGGAAACTTAAAGTGGGCATTCTGATAGTGTCTCTGTTTTCTGACACGGTTATGCTGGTGTTCTCTGTCCTTAATCACAGAAGAAAGCCTGATTGCTTTCTCAGGAGGGTTGAAGGTTCATTCAAACAAATCGTGATCTATCTAAAATGAAGGCGTAATTTTTCTCTCTTTCTCGCTCTAAGAAATACTCATTTGAAACCACAGTTAACTGATTTGTTATCGAACACTCTTATTGTAACTATAGACTTTTATTTATCTTTGCAGTGTTAAATAATAATGCCGTATTGTACAATTAAATAGACTAATTCAGTTTTCCCTTTTGTCTTTTTCTTGTCGATATTGCTGTTTGATTATTATTATGACATAACAGACAACATTTTTAATTGATGCTTAAACATTTATTAAGTTATTAAATTTCAGTTGCATTATGGGTGGTTTTATTAATAATATGATTGAGTTAGCATAAACGCATCAAAATCTAGTTTGAAGTGTATATTTTCGTTTAAATGTTGGCTTACTGTCAAGCTCCATTAGTGTTGTTTGTTTTTATCCACAGGATGCAGATCATATTAAACTCTCGCAGACGTTTGACAAAGAAGAATTGCCTCTTACTGCAGACGAGGATGATACAGACAGAAGTGCCAACAAGCTGGAGAAACTGGAGAAAATGCCACGCAAGATGCTGTCCAGAGGTGAGTTCGGTTGGGTTGAGTTTAACTGGGTTGGGTTGAGTTGGGTTTAATTGGGTTGGTTGGGTTGGGTTGGGTTTAGTTGAGTTGAGCTTAGTTGGGTGTAATTGGGTTGGGTCTAATTGGGTTGAGTTGGGTTTAGTTGAGTTGGGTTTGGTTGAGTTGGGTTTAATTGGGTTGGGTTGAGTTGGGTTTAATTGGGTTGGGTTTAGTTGAGCTGAGCTGAATTGGGTTGGGTCTAATTGGGTTGAGTTGAGTTTGGTTTATTTGAGTTTAGTTAAGTTGGGTTGGGATTGGTTTAGTTGAGTTGAGTTGGGTTTGGTTTAGTTGGGTTGGGTTTGGTTTATTTGAGTTTAGTTAAGTTGGGTTGGGTTGGGTTGAGCTGAGCTGAGTTGGGTTTGGTTTAGTTGGGTTGGGTTGAGTTTAGTTGGGTTGAGTTGGGTTTGGTTTGGTTTAGTTGGGTTGGGTTTGGTTTAGTTGAGTTGAGTTGGGTTGAATTGGGATTAGTTTAGTTGGGTTGGGTTGAGCCGAGTTGGGTTGAGTTGAGTTGAGTTGAATTGGGTTGAGTTGAGTTTAGTTGGGTTGGGTTGAATTGGGGTTTAGTTCAGTTGGGTTGGGTTGAGCTGAGTTGGGTTTGGTTTAGTTGGGTTGGGTTGAGCTGAGTTGGGTTTGGTTTGGTTTAGTTGGGTTGAGTTGAGTTGGGTTGGGTTGGGTTTAATTGGGTTGGGTTGAGCTGAGTTGAATTGGATTGGGTTGAATTGGATTGAGTTGAGTTGGGTTGGGTTGAGCTGGGTTTGGTTTGGTTTGGTTTGGTTTGGTTTGGTTGAGCTGGGCTTGGTTGAGTTGGGTTGGGTTTGGTTTGGTTGAGCTGGGTTTGGTTGGGTTGGGTTGAGCTGGGTTTGGTTTGGTTTGGTTGAGCTGGGCTTGGTTGAGTTGAGTTGAGCTGGGTTGGGTTGAGCTGGGTTTGGTTGAGTTGTTTGAGTTGGGTTTAGTTGGGTTGAGTTGGTTTGAGTTAGTTTGGGTTGGGTTGATTTGAGTTGGGTTGAGCTGAGTTGTGTGCGGCTGTTTCAGAGGGACGAAAGCACACACGTGTGTTGTCCTGTCTGTGCAGATTCCAGTCAGGAATACAAGGACTCCACTGGCATCGACTTGCACAGGTTCCTGGTGAACACGCTGAAGAACAATCCCAGGTTACACACGCTTGACCTCAACCACACCCTCATATCTCATTTGACCTCCAGAGGTGGACATGCATCCCGTTGTGGAAATTCCTGATTATATTAGTACTGTTAGTCAGTAATGATTACTGTTGGTAGGATTTGTGTTTTGAATCATTATGTATTGAACGGAGCAGTAGATGCAGTAGACGGCTAACTAGTCGTTCATCTTCAGGGACCGAATGATGCTGCTGAAGCTGGAGCAGGACATCCTCGACTTCATCAGTAATAACGAGTAAGTCCTTCATCGCAGCTCTGTGTCATCCTCATAAAATCCATTTTATTTATTCCCAAATTACATTTTGTACATTTTAGATTTTCTGGATTTAGTTTATTTTTCTGTTTTAATTTTTCTGGATTTTTAATTTTAGTTTTAATTTAATTAAACTAAAATTTAGTTTTAGTAATCAAAAAGCACATCTGGGTAATTAAAATAATGAAACTTGTACAATGTAACAACAATTTATTAAAAGTTGAACAAAAATTACATATTAGGGCCATATGAAAAAAAATAAAAATAATTCCCGAATTCCATTAAATTTTCTCAAATTCCATTTTTTCCCCCATTTTAATATTTCTGGATTCAGTTGGGTCAAAAGCATGTCTAATCAATTGAATGCATAAGCCTCCAACAGTTGAATGGTTATTAACACATTTACATGGTGTGCTGTTGATGTGTTTTGGTTTGTTCCAGGAGCCAGAGGAGGAAGTTTCCGCCCATGACCTCCTATCACCGAATGCTCCTGCACAGAGTCGCCGCTTACTTCGGCTTAGACCACAACGTCGACCAGACCGGCAAATGTGTCATCATCAACAAAACCAGCAATACACGAATGTGAGTGACCTCCGCATGCTAGCGTTCAGCGTGAGACGACTGAAGCCCAACGTTTTGCGTTTGATCCCTTCGAAACGAGTTTTGCAGGAGAAGCGTAATTATGAGGGATTTGCGTCAGGCTCGTGGGGATCGTGTTTGTGTGACGGCCGTGAACTTCTCCTGGAGCGGTCCTCATTTTGATTTCTCTCTCCGTTCGTGTGCAGACCAGATCAGAAGTTTTCCGAACACATCAAAGACGACAAGACGGATGATTTCCAGAAGCGCTGCATCTTAAAAAGGGACAACTCCAGCGTAGACGACAGCAACAGCGTGGTAGGTGGAGATCTGCTGATGAAGCGACATCAAACCCGCCATTAGCTCGCAGAGTAACGGCATAGTGTGATGTGTTTCAGACGCGCATGAAACTAAAGGAGGACAGGAGGAGCAAGTCCATCGAGGAGCGAGAGGAGGAATATCAGAGAGCAAGAGAGAGGATCTTCACTGATGTGAGATACGCTACAGCGACATGATCATGTGCTTATGGCTCTCTGACGTGAAAATAAACAACACTGAATGTCTTTTGCAGGGTTTAGACACCTTCCCGCTGGATAAAAGGTGAGTGTAAGAAGTCAAGTCACATTTATTTGTATTGCGCTTTATACAATGCTGATCGTTTCAAAGCAGCTTCACAGAAATAAACAGGAAAATAACAGAATCAGTGAGAATCAAACATCAAATATAAGACTAATTCAAATTCTAGCTCTAAGACGACAATAATGTTACTATTCAGCTCCAATCAGTTCAGTTCAAACAGCAAAGCATGATGTTCGCAACGCCATGGTCATAGGTTCGAATCTCAGGGGATGCATGAACTGAAAAAGTGTCGCTTTAGATAAAAGCTTCTGCTAAATGCATAAATGTTTAGTGGGGGTCGTTTTCATGCACTAAATCATGACGTTAGTAACACCAAGGTCATGGGTTCGAATCCCAGGGAATGCATGAACTGATAAAATGTGCACCTTGAATGCTTTGCATTAAAGCTTCTGCCAAATGCACAAATGCTAAATGAGGGGCGTTTCCATGCACTGAACTGAATAATTCAGCTTAAGTTTTCATTGAATATCCTGCAACACTGTCACAACATCAATTCCTGTAGCTCAATGAATTCGATGAATTGGATAAAAGCATCTGCCAAACACATAAATGCAAATGTAATAAGCGACGTGTTTTCCAGGATTCAGGAGGACGAGGTGTGTAACAGCATCCAGCAGAGACGGCAGATCTTCAGGTGATTGTGAGCGTCCCTCATATCTAACGTGAATTGAAGCTGTTCTTCTGAAGCTGTCTGATGTCCTCGTGCAGGCTGAAGGACAGTCAGTCGGGGAACAGCCTCCAAAGCAGCTCCGAGAACGAGGCCATGTATTCAGAGCCGCGGCCGTGGAGCAGCACCGATTCAGACAGCTCCAACCTCAACCTGAAGCCCGGCATGACCAAAGCCAGCAGCTTCAGCGGCATCCCGGTCCTGATCCGCGGAGACAGCTCCAGCAGCAGCAAGAGCGCGGGGCGGCTCTCAAACACAGGTGAGGACGCGTGGACGGGTTTATTTGTTGATACGCTCTTCCTCTGCTTTTCTTCTCATACAGTCTCTGTTCTTGCAATAACAGCATGTTTTATGTAGCGACTCATCCGTGTCTCACTGCATGCTCTGATAGTCACACTCTTTTGTTAACGCTATTTGTTCAGTCCTCTGAACTCATTGGTGATCGTTTATACATTACCCTTCAAAGGTTTTGGCTTGGTAAGATTTATTCCGCTAGGGTGCATTAAAATCATCAAAATACAGTAAAACTGTAATATTGTGAAAAATCATTACATTTGTTTTGGACAATGTGATACACTACCATTTAAAATAGGATCGGTACCACAAAAAAAACACTTTGATTCAAAAAGTTTGCATTCAATTGATAAAGTGTCAGTAAAGATGTTTTTAATGTTACAAAAGATTTTTATTTCAAATAAACGCTGTTCTCTTGAACTTTCTGTTCATCTGTGAATCCTTGAAAATAAAATGCATCACAGTTTCCACAAAAATATAGTTCAGCACAACTGTCTCAAACATTGATAATAATCAGAAATGTTTCTAATAATCAGCATATTATAGTGATTTCTGAAGATCATGTGACGCTGAAGACTGGAGGAATGATGCTGAAAATACAGCTGCACATCACAGAAATACATTACAGTTTAACAGAGATTCACAGAGAAAACAGCTGTTTTATATTATAATATTATTTCACAATTTTTACTGTATTTTTGATCAAATAAATTCAGCCTTGCTGAGCAGAAGAGACATCTTTGATACGATCAGATAAACGACCGTCCTCCTCCAGTATGACCTTTTACACGCAAACTCATTTAGTGTTTTTAATTTCAAAGAGAGAAAAAACCTCCCGTATTTGAGAGAAGAGAAAGAAACGCGTAAATTGCCGAAATGAAGCGAGACACTAATCAGAAATTAATTAACATGTCATTCTCAGCTAATACAGTTATTCTCTTCTTCCATTGCTTCGGTCCCTGAGGTAATTAGAAATGAAATTGAATTGAGCATCTTGTTGAAATTCGTCTGACCTTCCATATTCTGGAGTGTTTTAATAACCGCGGCGCTCCAGTATGTCGACGATCCCCAATGAATCTCCATGATCCGCTGCTCTTCCCCTCTGTCTGTGCGGTAAGGCTCATGTCGTTACTCCTCTCTAGGTTCTGACTCTTGTAGTAGTGTAGGCTCGTCCACGGGGTCGCTCTCTCGATCCCAGCCTCCTCCAGCCGCCGCGGCTCTAACGCAGCCCACGGCCTTCCCCGCTGTCAGCTACGAGCCGCCAGCGTCCATGGCTAGCGCTAGCTACTATCTGCTCCCGCTGGAAGCCGCGGGGATACCGGCTGGAAGTGTCCTGGTCAACCCGCACACAGGTTGGTAAACACTACAGCTGATTTCTCTCGCATGCATGACTTCATGTCCTCCACTGACCTGATCTTAACCCTGCGTCGCTCAGACTGACGCTTCATAATGCCGTATGATGGGATGTTACGGTACATTATTTCACCACATGTTTTACTGGAAGTCTTAAATCTCTCCTTTATAGTGAAATTGTTTGTTTTGTTGAATATTGAAATTGAATAATTAATGCAGTGTTAGGGGCCGTTCACACTGAACGTCTCCGCCAAGTTGCCACCAAATAAAACCGTTGCCATGCCAACTTGCCCCGCCTCCGGGGTCTTCTGATTGGTCCACTGTTTTGGAACTGACATTTGTTCGTGTGCGAGACTCTGCAAAAGACGTGAGATGCGAGCGCAAAGGTCATACACGTCCGTCTAGAGCGTTTACATAATAATGGAAAAGTAGTGAATCGGAATGGGGAAAATGCGTTCTCTGTGAATGCGTTATCATGATCACGATTTCTGTTTCTCTTGATTTATTAAGGGTAAGCGCCTGTTATATGCCTTGTCTGGCATCAGTAACAAGCCTCCACAAGCTCATGGTTATGGTTGCCAGATATCAAGAGCTTAAATCCCCCAATCAGAGCTTTTCGCTTAAATGGACACATTTTCTACCCAAGAGTTTACTACATGGTCGCTCAGACTGGCGTTTCATAAACACTCACGATTTCAGCTTCTCTCAATTTAAGCATAATCATCTGCGATATTTGCCCACTGATTGTTTATCCTGAAAACGTTTAAAAAGGTCATGAACTGCCTTTTTTATTATTTTGTACTGTTCTCTGATGTCCACTTATGATGTTATCAAGATTTTTACATCAAAAAACGTAATAATTTAGAAGTAATAGGCTATTTTCTGTCCTGTTTTGACCCCCTCATCGGAACGCTCTGTTTGAATAAGCGCCTTTCCTTATATTGGGATCAGAAGGAAGGCGAAGCAGAGTTGGCACTGAACAGCGTTTTGTTGTCTTCGGAGCAGCTTTATCGTTTGGTTTGGTTAGAATCTGTGGGCAGGGCTAAACGGGCATTGATGTAGAATCTGTGGGCAGGGCTAAACGGGCATTGATGTAGAATCTGTGGGCAGGGCTAAACGGGCATTGATGTAGAATCTGTGGGCAGGGCTAAACGGGCATTGATGTAGAATCTGTGGGCAGGGCTAAACGGGCATTGATGTAGAATCTGTGGGCAGGGCTAAACGGGCATTGATGTAGAATCTGTGGGCAGGGCTAAACGGGCATTGATGTAGAATCTGTGGGCAGGGCTAAACGGGCATTGATGTAGAATCTGTGGGCAGGGCTAAACGGGCATTGATGTAGAATCTGTGGGCGGGGCTAAACGAGCAGTGCTGTAGAATCGGTGGGTGGGGCTAAACGAGCAGTGCTGTATAATCGGTGGTCAGGTCTAAACAAGCAATGCTATAGAATCGGTGGGCGGGGCTAAACGGGCAGCGATGTAGTATCAGTGGGTGGGGCTAAACGGGCAGCGACGTAGAATCGGGGGGCGGAACGTCTCCGCCAAGTTGCCACCAAATAAAACCGTTGCCATGCCAACTTGCCCCGCCTCCGGGGTCTTCTGATTGGTCCACTGTTTTGGAACTGACATTTGTTCGTGTGCGAGACTCTGCAAAAGACGTGAGATGCGAGCGCAAAGGTCATACACGTCCGTCTAGAGCGTTTACATAATAATGGAAAAGTAGTGAATCGGAATGGGGAAAATGCGTTCTCTGTGAATGCGTTATCATGATCACGATTTCTGTTTCTCTTGATTTATTAAGGGTAAGCGCCTGTTATATGCCTTGTCTGGCATCAGTAACAAGCCTCCACAAGCTCATGGTTATGGTTGCCAGATATCAAGAGCTTAAATCCCCCAATCAGAGCTTTTCGCTTAAATGGACACATTTTCTACCCAAGAGTTTACTACATGGTCGCTCAGACTGGCGTTTCATAAACACTCACGATTTCAGCTTCTCTCAATTTAAGCATAATCATCTGCGATATTTGCCCACTGATTGTTTATCCTGAAAACGTTTAAAAAGGTCATGAACTGCCTTTTTTATTATTTTGTACTGTTCTCTGATGTCCACTTATGATGTTATCAAGATTTTTACATCAAAAAACGTAATAATTTAGAAGTAATAGGCTATTTTCTGTCCTGTTTTGACCCCCTCATCGGAACGCTCTGTTTGAATAAGCGCCTTTCCTTATATTGGGATCAGAAGGAAGGCGAAGCAGAGTTGGCACTGAACAGCGTTTTGTTGTCTTCGGAGCAGCTTTATCGTTTGGTTTCTGCATTTGCCTCTCTCGTTATTTACACTACATGCATGAACAGGCACTGCTATAGAATCTGTGGGCAGGGCTAAACGGGCATTGATGTAGAATCTGTGGGCGGGGCTAAACGAGCAGTGCTGTAGAATCGGTGGGTGGGGCTAAACGAGCAGGGCAGGGCTAAACGGGCATTGATGTAGAATCTGTGGGCAGGGCTAAACGGGCATTGATGTAGAATCTGTGGGCGGGGCTAAACGAGCAGTGCTGTAGAATCGGTGGGTGGGGCTAAACGAGCAGTGCTGTATAATCGGTGGTCAGGTCTAAACAAGCAATGCTATAGAATCGGTGGGCGGGGCTAAACGGGCAGCGATGTAGTATCAGTGGGTGGGGCTAAACGGGCAGCGACGTAGAATCGGTGGGCGGGGCTAAACGGGCAGCGCCGTAGAATCGGGGGGCGGGGATAAACGGGCAGCGACGTAGAATCGGTGGGCGGGGCTAAACGGGCAGCGCCGTAGAATCGGGGGGCGGGGATAAACGGGCAGCGACGTAGAATCGGTGGGCGGGGCTAAACGGGCAGCGCCGTAGAATCGGGGGGCGGGGATAAACGGGCAGCGACGTAGAATCGGTGGGCGGGGCTAAACGGGCAGCGCCGTAGAATCGGGGGGCGGGGATAAACGGGCAGCGACGTAGAATCGGTGGGCGGGGCTAAACGGGCAGCGCCGTAGAATCGGGGGGCGGGGATAAACGGGCAGCGACGTAGAATCGGTGGGCGGGGCTAAACGGGCAGCGCCGTAGAATCGGGGGGCGGGGATAAACGGGCAGCGACGTAGAATCGGTGGGCGGGGCTAAACGGGCAGCGCCGTAGAATCGGGGGGCGGGGATAAACGGGCAGCGACGTAGAATCGGTGGGCGGGGCTAAACGGGCAGCGCCGTAGAATCGGGGGGCGGGGATAAACGGGCAGCGACGTAGAATCGGTGGGCGGGGCTAAACGGGCAGCGCCGTAGAATCGGGGGGCGGGGATAAACGGGCAGCGACGTAGAATCGGTGGGCGGGGCTAAACGGGCAGCGCCGTAGAATCGGGGGGCGGGGATAAACGGGCAGCGACGTAGAATCGGTGGGCGGGGCTAAACGGGCAGCGCCGTAGAATCGGGGGGCGGGGATAAACGGGCAGCGACGTAGAATCGGTGGGCGGGGCTAAACGGGCAGCGCCGTAGAATCGGGGGGCGGGGATAAACGGGCAGCGACGTAGAATCGGTGGGCGGGGCTAAACGGGCAGCGCCGTAGAATCGGGGGGCGGGGATAAACGGGCAGCGACGTAGAATCGGTGGGCGGGGCTAAACGGGCAGCGCCGTAGAATCGGGGGGCGGGGATAAACGGGCAGCGACGTAGAATCGGTGGGCGGGGCTAAACGGGCAGCGCCGTAGAATCGGGGGGCGGGGATAAACGGGCAGCGACGTAGAATCGGTGGGCGGGGCTAAACGGGCAGCGCCGTAGAATCGGGGGGCGGGGATAAACGGGCAGCGACGTAGAATCGGTGGGCGGGGCTAAACGGGCAGCGCCGTAGAATCGGGGGGCGGGGATAAACGGGCAGCGACGTAGAATCGGTGGGCGGGGCTAAACGGGCAGCGCCGTAGAATCGGGGGGCGGGGATAAACGGGCAGCGACGTAGAATCGGTGGGCGGGGCTAAACGGGCTGTGCTGTAAACAGGAGTTGATCTTCTGCGGAGGTGGAGTTTAGCCACACTATTACATCATAGTACGGTACATTACACAAGCTGTCGTTTTGGCAGATAGGCTTCAATATAAGAAAATTGAGTTCTGAAACTTATAGGATGTTTTAATAGTAAAATGACCTCTTAAATGTTAAAAGATCAAGGGAATATTGATCTCTCAGTTCATGACCCCTTTAATTTTAATTTTGCGTTATCTTGCATTGGTAATGAGCCTCCGTCTGTCAAGAGCTTATATCCCCCAATCAGAGCTTTTCTCTTAAATCGATATATTAACTGCTGCGACTAAATCCGTTCTCTTGATTTGTGCTTTATGTGAGAGTGCGGTAATTCTGATGAATGTAAAATAACAGTAATCATGATTATATATTTGAGCAGAGTAATCGTGGTTAACCGTTTAGTGGTTATCGTGCGGCCCTGTGCAGTGTTCGTCTGAATGCATCCCCAGTGTGCTGCTGGAAACTCATAATGAAGCCGTTGGTGATGTGTCCGCATTCAGACGGACGTGTGAAATATTGCGTCTCATTGGAGAGCGGTGTTTAAATATGCATGCGGCTGCGAGGACAGCTTGTAATGCGTTTACTGCAGGCAGCACGGCTGTGTAATTGCTTATTGACCTCTTTTAAGGAGCTTGCAAATGGAACATTTCTGTCTTCTGTCGAGGCCTTTGTGTTCTGGAGCTCAATGAGGGTGTTTGTAAGACCAGACCATCTCATGTGCTCCATTTGCCATCATTTACAGGTTTATATTTAGACTTCCGAAGATGTTGAGCTGACACGGAGACGCTCAGGATGCTCTTCTCTCCATTCACACTCAGCTGTATGTGTGTGTGTATATCTGCTCTGTTAGGAGCCTCTACTGATCTACAGTCCTCTTGACTGATCGCAGGTCAGCCGTTTCTGAACCCCGACGGCAGTGCTGTCGTCTACAGTCCCAGCGTGACCTCACAGGCCTCCAGATGTCAATCATCCGTAGCTCCGCCTCCAGCCGCTCAGCCCACCAATCACGTCATGGCACAGGTGAGTTTAGTTGCTCTGATGTCACTGGACTGTAGGTTTGATGCTTGTCCTGATGAATCGTTATTTAAAGACCTAGAGGAGCCATTCTGAATTAATCAGTGACATGTTCTTCTGATGACAGTAGAGCATGATGGTTATACTCGATAAACGTCATGTTGTGCTGTAAACTAACACCTTCTTTTTCCATCCTGTACATCTGGATCTAAATCAATTTCCTTCCTGCTCTGTGTCTTCAGCCTCTCTGGTCCGTCCAGCACCCGCCGCTGTCTTACCCACCGGTCCAGCCGTTCACTGTGGTATCTACGGCTCTCTCTCTACTTCCTGTCTCTCTCTGTTCACTTCCTGTCTCATCGCTCTGTTGTGTTTGTGCTGAGGATCTGTGTGATGAATTAATATTCAATGAATAGAAAAGTGCCTTGTCTCTTCCCATTTCTCTGATAAGAGCATCTCACTGCATGTACTCTACATATGCACTCTGATAGAGTATTTAGACCGCTGTAGTGTGACGTCTCGTGTGAACTCTTCTCTCAGCAGGATAATCTGAGCGCTCAGTTCGGTCACATGATGCTGGTCCAGCAGGCCTCAGGTGACGGCCGTGACGCTCATGCAGGCGTTTATCCGCCGCCTCCACCGCCGCTACATCAGACCGGATACGTGATGCCCTCGCCGGGACAAACTGTGCCCGCGCCCACCGTCAGCCAGCAGCAGAGCTTCATGCAGCAGCAGGTGTGAGACACATCAATCATCAGAGCTCAATGCCTGCTACAAATCATATGTCAAACAGGCACTACCACATTGTTCGAACACACACATGTGGTCTGTCCCAAAATTTCTGCACTCGAGCACTTGTCTATTTACATGACATACTTGATCTAAGTGTTCAAGAGGGCATGAAGAGCACGAGTGTGTGTAGAACATTTGATTATAACTGATTAGACACAATACAGACTGATTCAAAGCAGCTTCACAGTAATTAACAGAACCATAACATAACACTTTGCAACATAAATTAATGTTGCAAAATTCATGAATTATGAAACAAACTCAATTTCAGCAGTAAAGCAGCTCTACAGAAGACAATAGAGTCATTATTCAGATCAATTCATATTGAGTTTTCTTATCATATGATATTGCCTGCCATCAAATCAATATAACGGAATATTAAAGGGATAGTTCACCCAAAAATGAAAATTAGCCTGCGTTTTACTCACCCCCGAGGCATCCTAGGTGTATATGACTTTCTTCTTTCAATCGAATTATATTAAAAATGGTCTTTGATCTGACTCGGGGGTGAGTAAAACGCAGCCTAATTTTAATTTTTGGGTGAACTAACCCTTTAAGCGTCATTTTGGACACAATTAAAATTTTTTAAATACAAGTCACATTTTTACAAATCTTTATTAACATATTTACATTTTCAATACGCTGCACCTTAAATGTCTGTTCAGAAATTGATTGGTTTATTTCAGCCACAGAATAAAAATATAAAAAAGGTAAATTTGACATTTCTTCTCAAAATGAGAGTTTACACCTTGCAGTTCTGAGGGGGAAAAAAGTTGATGTTTTATTCCACGGCGGAAACCAGCTTCCAAAGTAGCTCCTATGTAACAAACGTCAATCTAATTGTGGTGCTTCTAAATTAGCTGTTACACAGCAGTTGCATACATTTTTAAAAATACACATACTTCTGCACCAATGCAATGTGCAACAGTTTTTATTTTTCTGCCAAATTATTTAGTTTAACCTTTAGGTTTTCCTCAATGCTTCACAATTTCTGGCACGTGTGTTCCTGAACGTGATGAATGAGCACTATTAGTGATGGTGTGCGTTAAGGGCTCTGAGCTTTGCCATTATTCAGACTTAAAGCGGTCAGCGCTTGGTATGGGCCCTTGGTCCCTCAGAAATCACACACTGCAGCTGTGTTGAGTTCAGTGATTGTAGCCCGTCACATGGAGGTACTTCACTGGAGTTCACTGTGTGTTGTTCTCGTCACAGATTCCGGCGTGTTACTGTTCGCCCAGCCAGTTCACAGTGTCTGGACAGCCGTACCGGCCCGTGGGTTCTGTGCCGTACAGCACTCGGAGTCAGATGCCTCCTGCACCCACGCAGCAGCCAGGTAAATCACTGCACATGCATACACACACGAGAGAGAAAACACCACACGCCAGAGAGAGAGAAACACCACACGCCAGAGAGAGAGAAACACCACACGCCGGAGAGAGAGAAACACCACACGCCGGAGAGAGAGAAACACCACACGCCGGAGAGAGAGAAACACCACACGCCGGAGAGAGAGAAACACCACACGCCGGAGAGAGAGAAACACCACACGCCGGAGAGAGAGAAACACCACACGCCGGAGAGAGAGAAACACCACACGCCGGAGAGAGAGAAACACCACACGCCGGAGAGAGAGAAACACCACACGCCGGAGAGAGAGAAACACCACACGCCGGAGAGAGAGAAACACCACACGCCGGAGAGAGAGAAACACCACACGCCGGAGAGAGAGAAACACCACACGCCGGAGAGAGAGAAACACCACACGCCGGAGAGAGAGAAACACCACACGCCGGAGAGAGAGAAACACCACACGCCGGAGAGAGAGAAACACCACACGCCGGAGAGAGAGAAACACCACACGCCGGAGAGAGAGAAACACCACACGCCGGAGAGAGAGAAACACCACACGCCGGAGAGAGAGAAACACCACACGCCGGAGAGAGAGAAACACCACACGCCGGAGAGAGAGAAACACCACACGCCGGAGAGAGAGAAACACCACACGCCGGAGAGAGAGAAACACCACACGCCGGAGAGAGAGAAACGACAGAAATGGAGAAGAAACCTTGGGAGAAACCAGGCTCAGTCGGGGGCCAGTTCTTCTCTAGCCTGATGAAACCAGCATGATGTGGCACAGTGATGCACATTCTCATCCATCGCTGCATCAGGAGGCTGTTTTCTTGAGCTCCTGTTGATTTTAGATTGTGTTAATAACTGGGAGCATTCAGAATCTGGATATTATTTTCACACTCCTGCTTCGTTTGGACCCGAAGAATCTTAATATTTTTCAAATAAAACACAATTTTTCATGCTGCAGTGGTTCGCCAGTAGACAAACATATTCATATTCAAACAACAACATTCAGTCCCAAAAGTGTGTGAGATACGGGGAAAAGTGTTTTTTGAGACTAATAGATAATTCTACAAAAAGTATTTTTGACGCTAATGGTACTCCATACCGGGGTCCAAAATAACCGGAACACGAAACGTGTAACATTGCTTTAAAATGATTATATTTCTTAAAATATAATTGTAAAATATCTGGGAAACAAAGCTGTGTAAATAAGGGTCTTGAAGCGTTCACCAAGTTTCACTCACTTACTAAAAACTATGCATTTTCCTAGAAATTGTGATTTGTGTTTTATGTATAACGTGTAATGAGAATAAACAGTTTCTTGTTGATTGACGGGATGATTTTGTTTTGTCAGTGAACAGTAAATGCTTTATTGGGTTTTTTTCCGTCATATTTCTTTCTGTTTGGTTTCACGTGTTGCTGTAAATGCAATGAAAGTCACTTTGGAATAAAGCATCTGTCAAATGCATAAATGTCAGTCTCAAAAGAACCAGAGGGCGTTACTGGGGAGTTAAATATAAAACATTTATGTGTACCGTTTCCAAAACAGATCTGGAAAGTGTCATAATTAGGATGTAAAGCACACACTATTGTGACGATCCGCCGGTGGAATACTGAAGCTGATTGAGTGTGAAACTGTTGTAAAAACCAGGTGAATTCAGAATGATTTGACGCGTGTCTGCTGACGAATGCTCCTGTGTTTCTTTAGAATATAGAATAGACTGATCTAATCTGATGAGCATGGTTTCAGTCTGGTGTAGAACGGCTCTATCCGTACGGGTTAAACAGGTTAGTTCTGCGTCGTCTCTCGGGGATCTTGACTTTAGTAGGCCACGCTCAGGATGATTTATAAGGCCAGAAATGCAGCTGGTGTTAATCTAACGCGGCGGGTCCCGTGAGGGAGCGATCTCTCCGCAGCACATGCTTCATATGAAGCGGCGCACAGATGGGTGAAGGGCTCCTTGAGCTCATGTCCTTATTAAAGCGCCTGAGCCACTGCAGCGCAGTGAATACTGATGATCTGTGCAGCTGACGTGTTGAAGCCCATGTGCTGGTCTCCTCAGCTCCTCCGTGGGGTTCCTGCCTCCTCCAGGAGCGGAGCAGATGCCGCTCCACCGCACCACGGCACCCTGCGGCTCGCAACAGATTCCCACCCAGCAGTGCTCAGGTACAGACCATACGCCGCTTCTGCGCTACATTCACACGGTGAGGTTCCCAGAGTTCTGCTCTTCTGACAGATGCATGATGGGAAATATCATTCCAGTAAACCACTGCGCTCGGTCATTGAGGTCAAACAAATACTGCATCGGCCGGTTTATTCTCTTCGTGATCAGAAATGAGGAGGCAAAGTTACACTGATCTCCATCAAGAACACAACCACCAAAACTATTCTATTTTTACATTAACAATAAGTAAGGTTTCACAAAATAAAGCAGAGCAAATAAAGTGTAATGATATTAATAAACACAGTATTCTTCCACCAAACAATGTAGCTCCTCAGAAACAGTTGTGGTTGCTACAAAGCGGTTGCCGAGCAACACACAAATGTAAACAAAGGTGTGTGTTACTTTGTAGCGTCATTTACAACAGCTTCGAACGCGGCTCAGCCAATCAGAGCCAAGCACCGGAACTCTCCGCTTTATAAATCAAAATAACTAAGAAAGCTAATAACTAATGTTTAGCTGTTTTTTTAAATATCAAGTCGTCACCTTTATGTTTATAGTGCTTTATACAGTCCAGATTATTTTAAAGCAGCTTCACAGTGATGCTAATAACAATAACTGTAAAATTAATCAATTATGAATTTAATTTCAGCTGTAAAGCAGCTCTACAGAAGACAATAGTCTGTGTCATTATTCAGATCAATAGTGTTATTTTAGTATGATTGAGATACTATTATAGTTTTTATTCAAATTTTTCCACGGTGTATTTTGTTTTATATGTCTATTGTTTTGATACATTTTTATTTCGGTGTTAGTTTTAGTGCATCAAGTCAAACAGAATTAAAATGAGAAATGTTGCTATGGCAACTAGCTGAAATATAACTTTTTAAAACATTTTTTTAAATTCCAGTTAACATTTATAATCAAGTAACGAAAACATTTTTTTAACGTTTTTTTAAATTGGTAATTAAAAGGTAATTCCTGTGCTTTGTTCTTCTCTTGAAGAAGGCCTCCACGGCTCCTGTAATTCTCACGTGTCCTCCGTTAATGTGAACGCTTCTCTCTGATCGCTCGTCTTTCATAACTAATTAAAAGAGGAGGCTAGAAGCGCTCTTCTCAAATACTCAAATGAGATTCTGTTCCCCTTCTCAAGTGTCTTGTGGTTTAATTTGATCGGAGGATTAAGCGGCGAGAGAGAGAGAGCGTCCTTTCAGACGTATAGCGACGCCACGAGACGTCTGGATATCACTCTTCTGTTTCAGTTTTTTAGTGTAATTTTTTATTTATTAGTTTTAGTTCATTTAGTCTCGGTTACTTTAATACTTCAAGTTAAACTAAAATAACCCTGCTTTGACCGTGGCTTCATAATTTTCATAGTGTTCACTGTTATGGTTCACTGGTATGGAAGTAACGGCTCAGTTTGTGTTTTTATGATTCTGATGTTGCAGGCATTGTGTAATTGTATGTGTGTGTAATTGTGTGCATCTGTCTGTGTGGTGTGTGTGCTGTGGGGGTGTGTGCGTCTGTCTGTGTGTGTGTGTGTGTGTGTGAGTGCTGTGGGGGTGTGCGTGTGTGTAATTGTGTGAGTGTGTGTGTACTGTGGGTTTGTGTGCTTGTGTGTTGTGTCTGTGTGGTGTGTGTGCTGTGGGGGTGTGTGCGTCTGTCTGTGTGTGTGTGTGTGTGTGTGAGTGCTGTGGGGGTGTGCGTGTGTGTAATTGTGTGAGTGTGTGTGTACTGTGGGTTTGTGTGCTTGTGTGTTGTGTCTGTGTGGTGTGTGTGCTGTGGGGGTGTGTGCGTCTGTCTGTGTGTGTGTTGTGTGTGTGGTATGTGTGGTGTGTGTGCTGTGGGGGTGTGTGCGTCTGTCTGTGTGTGTGTGTGTGTGCTGTGGGGGTGTGCGTGTGTGTAATTGTGTGAGTGTGTGTGCTGTGGGTTTGTGTGCGTGTGTGTAATTGTGTGTGTGTGTGTGTGTGTGTGTGTGTGTGTGCTGTGGGTGTGTGTG
>NW_015506978.1:51863-65342 GCF_001515645.1 Sinocyclocheilus grahami
TTGTGTGTGTGTGTGTGTGTGTGTGTATTTGTGTGTGTGTGTGTGTGTGTGTTGTGTCTGTCTGTGGGTGTGTGCGTCTGTGTGGGTGTGTGTGTGTGTGTGTGTGTGTGTGCTCTGGGGGTGTGTGCGTCTGTCTGTCTGTGTGGTGTGTGTGTGTGTGTGTGTAGGAGCTCCGCCCCCAGCAGCAGGTGGAATGATGATGATGCACCTGACGTTACCTGCGTCCCAGCAGCCTCAGTCTCATTCCCCGCTGCAGTGGAAACACAACAAATACTACAGCGCCGATCACTCGCGCTCACAGAAGCCCGGGGACGTCTGCGGTCTGGAGCCGTCACGAGTAAGAACGCTACAGATCACGTTCAGAATTCAGTATTTCATTTTACCATTTTAATGTAAAACAGTTCAGATGTAACACTTTGATCGGAAGATCAAAGTAAATGTATTTTACCTATCAGAGCATTTAGAGTACGTAACATAATTACCGTAATTATGAGCGTTTCACATCCTCAGACTCAGAATCCATGTGCAGATCTGACAACAAAATCACGAATGCGCCTCAGTATGCTCGTTTAATGTTAAAGGAATAGTTCACACAAAATGAACATTAGCTGAAAATGTGCTCATCATTAGACCATCCAAGATCAGGATGAGTTTTTCTTCGTCAGGTTTGTAGAAATGTAGCATTGCATCAGTGTCTCAGCAATGGATGCTCTGCAGTGAATGGGTGCCGTCAGAATGAGAGTCCAAACAGCTGATAAAAACATCACAATAATCCACAGCACTCCAGTCCATCAGTTAACATCTGGAGAAGACAAAAGCTGAAACACATCCGAAGAGTTATTATGGATTATGGACTCTATGGTATTTTAGTTAAAAAGGTCTTAATGCTGGATTTGTTTCAGCTTTTGTCTTCTCCAGATGTTAACTGATGGACTGGAGTGCTGTGGATTATTGTGATGTTTTTATCAGCTCTCATTCTGACGGCACCCATTCACTTGCTGTGTGAGACTGATGCAATGCTACATTTCTCTAAACCTGACGAAGCAGCAAGCTCATCCTGATCTGGGTTGCACTGAAGCTTCATCGAGATGTTGAACGGTTTGTTCACAGAGCAGTCCTCAGCTGGGAAGCTCGTCCTCCTCACCGGCCCAGTCTCCCACACCAACACACCTCCCTAACGTAAAGAGCATCCGTCCCAGCCTCAACACTGTTCCCATCATGCCTCACTTCTCCAGATCCTTGGTTTCAGGACAAGGTGAGTCCTCTGGTTCTGTCTGGTGTTTATTAGAGACGTCTTGAGGGTCATCAGGTGTGTTGTTGTGTCAGGTGACGTGCGCTGCCCTCTGCTGGGACAGACGCTCCAGTACAGCCCTCAGATTCGGCCCCCTTTACTTCAAGCCCCGCCCATGGTGTCCAGTCAGGTGAGCCCACCAATCACGATCCACATGCCAATTCAGAAGCATTTAATCCATTATTAGCCACTTCAGCCAGCATCAAATGTGCCAGAGTTTGAATAAAATATCCAGACTGGCCCTCAGCACTAAATACAGAGATACAGATAAAGTGTGAGGAGAAGCGATTGTAGAGTTAATGTGTGTTCGTGCTCTGTTTAGGCTCCGGTGGGGATCCGGCCCGCGGGTCGAGGCAGCAAGCCGCCGAGGAAAGCGCTGTCTACAGATCTCAGTGTAGGTGAAGCAGGTTACCATACGCCACCGCGGTCCTCCAGATCCACTTCTCCTGCAGAGCTCAGCTCAACCCTGTTATAGGATTATTGAATAACGCTACAGGATAAATCTTGTTTTACAGATTTATTGGTAACACTTTACAATAATATTCCATTAGTTAATGTATTAACTAACATGAATGAACTATATGTGTCCCTGCAGCACAAAAGCAGTGTTAAGTCGCTGGGGGATATTTGTAGCAATAGCCAACAATACATTGTATGGGTCACAATTATACATTTCTCTTTTATGCCAAAAATCATTAGGATATTAACTAAAGATCATGTTCCATGAAGATATTTTGTACATTTCCTACTGTAAATATATCAAAACTTAATGTTTGATTAGTAATATGCATTGCTAAGAACTTCATTTGAACAACTTTAAAGATGATTTTCTCAATATTTAGATTTTGTTGCACCCTCAGATTCCAGATTTTCAAATATTGTCTGATCCTAACAAACCATACATCAATGGAAAGATTATTTATTCAGCTTTCAGATGATGCATACAGCTCAATTTCACAAACTTGACACTTATTCAGGTTTTGTGCTCCAGGGTCACATATATTTATTACAGTATTTATTCATCTTTGTTAATGTTAGTTAATGAAAACACAGTCGTTCACTGTTAGTTCATGTTAATTCACAGTGCATTAACTAATGTTAACAAGCACAACTTTTGATTTTAATAATGCATTAGTAAATGTTGAAATTAACTAAGATTAATAAATGCTGTAGAAGTATAGTTCATGCTCATGCCTTGTGTTACCGATTTATTTATTTTTACTTAATTTCCCAATTGAGTATTTTTTTTTATTAGCTTTAAATTTAGATTGTGACATTGTATCACTATATTGTATGATAGTGTGGTCAGTACGGCCGTTATTAAGCTGATTTTATTGTTGCACAAAACTGATTTAAAGGGATGGTTATGGATCAGTGGTGGCGTATGATCCGTGAGTGCTGTTTGTCCAGGGCTAGTTCTGAGTGTGGCGTGTCTCCTGCAGTGACCCACGGCGAGCGGCCCGGCTCAGTGACGGCAGACTGACGCCGCTGTGTTTGAGAAAGTTCCGCTCGCTCACTGGACCGACGACTGGAACATCCCAAAATACAGCCGGAACGGTGTTCTTCTTGATGTTTTGTGTTTGAATAATCTGGTGTTCAAACACTATTTCCATTTGGTTTCACGTGTGTGTTCAGTCTTTCTTCACCAGCCGTCGGCGCTCCGCGTGTGCCTTCAGTCGGACGAACAAAGACAAACGCACTTCGCCGTCTCATGACAAACACAACCTGCTTTTTTGTAAATAGTTTATAAAGTAGCTGTATAATTCAGTTGATTCGGTTGTGCGGTAAGAGCGACAGCATTTGTGTTAATTTCTCTGTTTTTAATTGAAGACGTCACACTGCACCTCAGCAGATCCACGGTCTCGTTTTTAATAAGTTGAACGGTTGTGTTTGACGTTTTCACACACGTCATGTCAATTCTTGTTTTGTTGGGGTCTTTTAATATTATATTCATACTGGGGGAAATAAAAAAGAGAAAAACGATAAAAAGAACAACGGTTTGCACATTTATACAAACTCTCTCTCTCCCACTGTATACTGTATATAAATCTATTTTTTCTCTTAGAAGTATGTGTGGAAGTCTGAAAGGCTGTTCAATGTTTACTGGTGCAAGTCCATTTTTAGTTCAGTTTGTGAAGCAATAAATGTTTGCACCAAATGATCTACTTTATCAAACGCTGGCGTGCTTGGCCATGAATCAGTTTGTCGGTTTCATACATGTATAAAAGCCTCTCATCCGTCACGCTTTATGCTTCAGCCGATGGTTCGAGGCGTCTGCATCACAGTGCGTCGTGGGCTTCCTCCGATCTCAGCCGGTGGTCATGTCGTTCATCTCCATTCTGCTTTTATTGGCTCATTTGTCTGCTGCATTAACCTGCCGTTCACCTCGTCCGTCCAAACGCCCCACAGTTCATCTAGATTCTTCTCTGTATTTTCCTCCTCCAATAACGCCAAAGTAATTTGGCAGAAGACCGATCCTCCAGCTGCTGGTGCTCTTATTGAGCCGCGGGGAGCTGCTGGGGTCTGTGATGGACGGCTTTATCTTCATATGGAGGTCCGGTATCGTGTGGATTGGCTCTGTGCCGGCGAGATTATTAACGTGTAATTAAATCAACATCTGGAGAGCTCAGCCGAGGACGAGGTCTGCTCATAAAGGCTCGCTCTCTCGCCGTCGAGCTTCTGTGTATTCAGCTGTAATTGATGTTTTCATCAGTTTCTTCACGGTGGGCTGTCCAGTGATATACGGTATAGCACTGTTGGTGTGTGCAGGAACGCAGTATTTTAATCTAAAGCATGGGTGTTGCTGCAGAAGGCTGTGTCTTCGTGTTAAACAGGCTTCACTGCGACAGACACAAGCGTCTTCACTCCGAGATCGAGCTCATCATATTAAAACAACACAAACCAGTGCTATAAAATACGAGCCTTTTCACAGACTAATGGTTTCCATCACATTTACATTGTAAATATAGCAAAGCGTTTAATATTTTCATTATTAAAATACGTTTTGTTCATTTAAGTGTCGTTTCAGTATATACTATTATAGTGTCTTATAAGATTTTAATTAAATTGTATAATTTGTTAAAATTTGTTTTTTTTGGTCATGTTTATTAGTTTTTGTCTATAGTTTTTAATTTTTTATTTCATTAGTTTTTTTTAGTGCTCCCACTTAAATGAGAATTAGAAACGTTGCCGTGGCAACTAGCTGACAAAATTATTATTTTTAGGTTTTATTTCAGTAAACGTGCACTTTATTTTTAAAGCAATTACATTTGTAATGGTTTTAGTTCCTGATAACCGTGGAAGATCTAATATACTTAGTCTTGCATTACTTTGGCATTGAATTAGACAGAATTAGTTAAGAAACACTGCAAGGCTGTTACTGCAACGATGGAGGGACCGAAGGGACATTCGCCAGCTTTCTCTATTGTAATCAACGCAACTCCTTTCTCAATACTTTTGCTCTTCGGTAATGCCATTGTGGGGTTTTTTCTTTTGCTCTCAGAGCAAATGAGAAGCCAGAAATCATATGCAGTCTTCTCCCGTTTATGCAACTGTACTTATTTAAGAAAAGAGGAGTCTGAATATGAATTATGAATTACTGCGGATGTAATGTCCAGAGGTCAGTTATTCAGGGGAGGCTCAAATACCTCTGATAACATGTTCTAAATAAGTAACCAAATAAATGAATAATAGTTCATTGTTACAGTGCTTTAGAATTGAACTACTCAAAAGAGAATATAGGGAAATATAACTTCATTGATTTGTGTCCTGCTACATTTCACATAAACATAAATCTGGCTCTAAATCTCTCTTTTCTTTATTCAGAGTTGATTTAGATTTGCATATGGAAACTATATAAAGTTCAGAGTTTCGAAAAGCTCGGTTTCACCATCACTAGTGCTCTTTAAAATCATTACAAGCGATGTTGAAATTCGAAAATGAGTCACTCTTGTGATCTGGTTGTTGCTAGTGAATCACTTTGAATCGTTCGGAGCGGTTCAGCGTAAATGACTCACTCAAGTGAATCGGTTTGTCTGTTTCTCTCTCCGCGTTGTTTACACGACACTGGCAGCACTACTACTGACTCAGCTCGCTAGTTTTGTGACATTAACTCAAATACGATTTTAAAAAGTATGATGTTTACAAATAAAATATCCATATTTCCATTCCAAAGATAGCATCCGACACGGGTAACCGGTTTACTGCTAACTAGTGAAACACTCCTGCAGCTCTAAACACATGTTAGATGGAAACATTGTGCAGTATGTAGTGATTCACATTAGCGGGGTAATGGCATAGTGATAGTGAACAACATCAGGACACGAGTGAGTGTGACAACAGCGAACAAGCTCCTCCACACGGCATCATGTTTGGTTTAGTTTGGTTGTTTATATAGCACAATACAGCAACAGTCATTGACCATTGTGCTGTACAAGAAATTATAAAATCAGATTAATAAAACACCAATCAAAACAACATAAAAGTCATATGGTACAGGAGGTAGTACATACAGAGCATGCTCAGGACGACTCAGATGTTAAAAGCCTTTTTGAGAGTTTTAAGTTTGACTTTAAACAGAGATTCTGAAGAGATTGTCCTAATAGATAAAGGTACGCTAAGCTGCCTAACACTTGATTTAGACAGAAAAAGCTAATGGACCAAACACAATTGCCTCAGTCTTACTCTCGTTTAAGTTAAAAAAATTATTGGACATCCAAGCCTTAATATCTGACAAACAGGGAGTTAGGGCAGACAAACCAGCATTATCATTTTGTTTGATGGGCACATATATTTGAGTGTCGTCTGCATAAAAGTGAAAAAATACTCTGTGTTTTCAAAAAATTGAGCCCAAAGGGAGCATATATAAAGAAAACAAAATGGGAGCAAGGATAGATCCCTGGGGAACCCCACAAGTCAGATGCGCTTTGGAGGATAAACATCCATTTATATAAACAGAAAAGGTTCTATTGTTCAAATAAGACTTGGGCCAGTTCAGTGCATGACCTCTAATACCTGCACAATATTCAAGACAAGAGATAAGAAGGTCATGATCGACCGTATCAAACGCCGCAACTCAAATCCAACAGCAGAAGTATTACAGAGTTCCCAGAATCCACAGATAATAAAATATCATTTGACACTCTTAAGAGAGCAGGTTCTGTACTGTGATGTTTCCTAAAACCAGACTGCAAAGATTCAAAATCTACATTTGCGTCTAAAAAAATGTAATAATTGGACAGAAACTACAGTCTCAAGGATTTTAGAGATAAAAGGAAGATTAGAAATTGGCCTAAAATTTGAGAGAACTGTCACATCGAGATTAGATTTTTTCAACAATGGTTTAACAATAGCATGCTTTAGATATTCTGGAACAAATCCAACAGAAAGACTCTTATCTATTATTTCTAAGAGACAAGGCCCAATAACATCAAAAACCTGCATAAGCAGGCGTGCTGGAAAAATGTCAGTTTCAGATGTGGTTGGTTTTAACTTCATAACCAGTTTATGAAGATAGTCTATCGAGATTAAAAGATGAGGTACAAGCCGACAAAGAGGAAGGATCATAATTTATGGGGACAATAAGCTGTCTAATGTCATGTATCTTGTTTGTAAAATACCTTAAAAAGCATTCACAAGAAGCAACTGGGTCATCAAAGTGCAGATCATTTGACGGATTTATCACCAAGTTAATAAAATCTTGGGTCTTTGATAATTTCTAGCTATGATTTACTGTTGTGAGTTACTGAGTTCACTGGTACGTCGAGTTTGAACGCAAGTTCAAAATGTTTGCAAATGCGATGTTAGCACGCCAGACATTACAGAGAGACAAACCAGACACAGGTGAAGAAAAGCGGTTCAGTCACATGTCATAAAGAAAGAGTTTTTAGGCACCATTATTGTGTTTTTCTATTTCTTTATAATAATTCAATGTTATAATAAGTTCAAGGCTTTATTTAAATCTGAATATATTATTATATAACATACTGTAAGTCATTCTTGAGACGTGGGACTAAACCGGTCCAGCAAGGGTAACTGCTATTAGCTTTAAAAATACTAATATGTTCAATGTTAAATGTCATGAGGGATTAATAATAGAACGTATTTAACACAATTACACTGCTTCCGTCGGGCTCGGTGACAGCACAGGTGACGCTGTTGACGTGTTGCCATGGTGACGCGCGGCTCGTGTTCACGCGCGTCCTGACCGTCTCGCAGAAGATCTTCCTCCTCCTCCTCCTCCTCCTCCTCCTCCTCCTCCTCGTGATGGATCAGTATGAGGTGGTCCGGCAGGTCGGTCAGGGCGCGTTCGGGCGCGCGCTGCTGGTCAAACAGCGACAGGGACACGCGCAGCTCTACGTCATCAAGGAGATCAATCGGAGGCAGGTGAGGCTAATTAAACACCGGATCCAGTCTCCAATCAAAACTGAACAATAGACTGACTCTGAATTCACATGTTGACGCGTCCCAGCCAACATTCTATCATGGGGCCCGTGTGGGCCCTACATGGGTTTGTCCATCTGAATCTGAATCTCATGTGGGGCCCGACTGAGCAACACATATAAGACCCATATTGGCCCCACGCTATGAAGCACATGTGGGATACACTAGGGCCCGGTATGGGGACCGGACTGGCCCCACGTAGTGTATATGCATGTTTTAATTAGGTTTTTTTGAGGCATCTCACCTGGACAGTATAATTATTTACAATATATATATATAGATAAAAGCAACATCAGTATTTGAGTTCAGTAAATGTCAGTTTTCTGCATGAACATTGCACTGTTTACAAAACATGTACCTGTGCAATTTGAAAAATCATACATTAAAATGTACAGGTTCAATAATACTTTATTATCATTTTCTGACACATCTTTTTATACTTTTCAAGTTTTTGTAAAATGTTGAACGTCAACATCAACATTCTGATAAACCAACCGGGTCATAACCTCTTAACAACTAATCTTGCATCACAGAAACATGGACAGTTTAACGGCTTGCTTCACCCAGAGATGAAAATTCTGTCAACATTTGCACAATCTCATGTCACTCCAAAATTAATACATTTTCAGAACACAAATTAAGATTTCTTTTGCTTTATTGAAAGTTTACTTCCCCAAAACTAGTACAGAGTATAATTTTAACTAGAATATTCATTAACATCACATACTTCCTATATGGTTGAAGTTTTTACTGGTTTGTGTGTTTTATATTTATATATTAAGACTTTACAGATGTGTCATGATTAAGGGAAACTAGTAAATAATATTCTAGCTTCAAAAAAAGTTAACCTCAATCAACACCATCTAACAACATCACACAATTTAACAATGTCACATTAATTAATACCACAAATGATTTCTGTTATGTTAGGTTTTATGCACTTTAGGTAAAACCTCCCGTTATAATCACTGAAGCTGCATTGTTGTTTATGAGGAGTGCGCGAAATTCAAAACTCCGGCGCGAGGACTAAACTAAACGCTGATTGGCCACTACATTCACAAGCTCCACATGAAGGCGTGTGATTGGTTTTAAGGCTTAGCAACATAAGCAGATTTATGTCATGCCGCAATCGACATTTATCATTCATTTTTAACTGTAATCACGACAGCTGTAATACATGTGGTGGTACACAGCCTGAAAGCCAGTATTTCAGAACTTAACTTATGTCAGAAAGCAAATTCAGAATTATGTCATTCAAAATTAGTGCTATATCGGCTGGTGAGGAAATTAATTTTTCCCATTTTGTTTTTTAGAAATAGCCTTTGTGCACAGCCAGCCTTGTACTCTTCTAGGTTCAAAAAACTGTCGTTCGAACATCTGGGTTGTGCTGTTCTGTTGTAAATAATCTTAACCAATGATTCCTAAATGCATCTACTTCCGGAAGACCAGATAAAGTGCTTTTGCTTTCGCACTGAAACACAGCGTCTCCCTGACATGCTGCTTCAACACTAACTGCGGTTACTGAAATCACGCCTTCTTTCTTTGCGTGCACATTTGGGTGGCATTATGCTAATATTCCCACATAGTGAGGTAGATATGTGGGGGCGTGGCTGACTCTTAACTTTTATAAAGAATATCTCTTTGGATTTGAGACTTTGAGTCTTTGCAACTTTACAGATCTTCTTTATGCACCAAGAGCTTGTAACACTCCAAAGAGAAAGGAAAAATTGAAATCACATCATATGACCCCTTTAATTCGTTTATGCTTCAGATGGTTAAGTTCCTCTAAGTGTACTATGTGTAGTTTGGTGATTCTATTGATCATTTCAATAGAAGTTGTCATAACTCAAAAAGACTGCAAATGTAATTAAATTTTTTTTATTGATACAAACTATTATTGTTTTAATTTAATTTAATTGTTATGTTTTTTATTTCAATTTTGTAAATTTTTTTGTTGAACATTTGTTACGCACCAATTTGGCAATGACAAGCAGAACTTTTAAAGCTGTTATAATGTATCTTTTCATACACTTATGTCTCTCTGTCTGTGTGTGTGTGTGTGTGTGTGTGTCTCTCTCTGTGTGTGTGTGTGTGTGTGTGTGTGTGTGTGTGTGTGTGTGTGTGTGTGTGTCTCTCTCTGTGTGTGTGTGTGTGTGGTCTTTAATCTAGATTTAAACAGAGAGAGTGTGTCTGAACCCCGAATGTTATCAGGAAGGCTATTCCAGAGTTTGGGAGCCAAATGCGAAAAAGCTCTACCTCCTTTAGTGGACTTTGCTATCCTAGGTACTACCAAAAGTCCAGAGTTTTGCGACCTTAGGGAGCGTGATGGATTGTAGCGTGGTAGAAGACTAGTTAGGTACGCAGGAGCTAACCCATTAAGGGCCTTATAGGCAAGTAATAATATTTTGTAACTGATACGGAACTTAATAGGTAGCCAGTGCAGAGACTGTAAAATTGGGGTAATATGATCATATTTTCTTGACCTGGTAAGGACTCTAGCCGCTGCATTTTGGACTATCTGTAGCTTGTTTATTGAAGATGCAGGACAACCAGCTAGCAGTGCATTACAATAGTCCAGTCTAGAGGTCATGAATGCATGAACTAGCTTTTCTGCATCAGAAACAGGTATCATGTTTCGTAACTTGGCAATGTTTCTAAGATGGAAGAATGCTGTTTTTGTAACATGGGAAATATGATTTTCAAAAGACAAGTTGCTATCTAATATAACACCCAGATTTTTGACTGTAGAGGAGGTAACCGTGCATCCGTCTAGTTGCAAATTGTAATCCACGAGATTCGGCGTACTGTCTTTTGGTCCAATAAGTAATATCTCTGTCTTATCTGAATTTAATAGGAGAAAATTATTGGTCATCCATTCCTTTACATTTTTAACACACTCCGTTTGCTTAGATAATTTAGAAGTTTCATCTGGTCTTGTTGAGATATATAGTTGAGTATCATCGGCATAACAGTGGCAACTAATCCCGTATTTCCTAATAATATTACCAAGTGGCAACATGTATATCGAAAATAGCAGAGGACCTAGGACAGATCCTTGTGGCACTCCATGTTTTACTGGTGATAATTGAGATGACTCCCCATTTAAATGAACAATGTGGTAGCGATCGGACAGGTAGGATCTAAACCATCTTAAAGCCTGCCCTTGGATACCTGTATAGTTTTGTAATCGATCTATGAGTATGTCATGATCTATAGTATCGAACGCAGCACTAAGATCAAGTAAAACTAGCAATGAGACACAGCCTTGGTCTGATGCAAGAAGCAAGTCATTTGTAATTTTAACAAGTGCTAGTGAAAAATTTCTATCAGGTAATAAAATGATAAGAAAGGTAATTGGGGCTTTTTATTTTTTATGTTTACATCTCATAATTTTGACTTTTTTTCACAATTCTGAAAAGGAAAGTCAGAATTGTGTTGTAAATAGTAATTATCTTTTTTATTCCATAGTGGAAATGAAAAAAAAACTCGTTGTGAGTTTATATCTCAAGTTTCTGACTTTTTTCTCAGAATTTCAAGGGAAAAAATCTGAATTGTGAGACAAAAGTTGCAATTACCTTTTTTATTTTTTTTATTCTGTGTCGGAAATATAAAAAAAAAATAGAATTGCACGATGTAAACTCAGGATTCTGAGAAAAAAAGTCGGAATTCTAATTTATTTCTCACGATTTTGACTTTTTTCTCAGAACTGTGAATTTATATCTCTAGTTATATATATTAAAAAAATTCTAAATTGTGAAATAAAGAGTCGCAATTACCTTTAAATGCAAATATTAATAACCCCCGATTATTATTTAATACAATAGATTCACTAATAAATCATAAAATTGATTATAGTTCTGAGTTACCAAGTTCAAAATGTGAAGAGTTTGCAGAGATAAAGTTATACACATTAGATCAGGAATCTGTTTAATAAATGATAATCTGTCAATTATGCTCCCTCCATTATTAGGTGTAGAGAATACTGTTAAAATGGAAAGTTTTACTGTGGTCGATTTTGAGACACTAAGAAAGGTTGTAACAGAACTGAGACGTCTACTTGTTCCTTTGATCCAAGTCCTACCTCTCTTTTTAAAAGTATTTTTGACTCCATATCGATATCTATATCTATTGATATCCTTGAGATAGTAAATCACTCCCTGCAGCTTGGCATTTTCCCTTCTGATCTTAAATCTGCCCTAGTAAAGCCTGTGTATAAAAAAGGGAGCTCGGATATTTAAACTCCTAGTAATTATAGACCCATCTAAAAAAAAAACACTTCTACGAGATCTGCTTCTAAACAGTTAAGCACCATTTTGAAAAAAGATGTGGGAAGTGTGTCAAGATAGCAGGTTGACGATTTAAGGTGCTGCACTATTTCTTCCAGAATTTTGCTATCAATTGCTTCAAAAATAGACAAAGTCTAAACTAAATATACTCGGATTAAACCCAAGCCATGTGGCAAAAAACTTAGGAGTTGTCTTTGATTCTGATTTTAACTTTAACAGCATTTTATCATCTGAAGAACATTGCTAAAGTAAGTCCATTTCTTTCTCTGAGCAACACAGAAAAATGTATGCATGCATTTATAACTAGCAGGCTTGACTGATGTAATGCTCTCCTTTCATTTCTACCGAAGAATACAATTAACCAATTACAATTAATCCAAAATACTGCTGCTCGAATATTGACAAAAACCAAAAAGAGAGATCATATTACTCCAGTATTAAAGCACTGGTTACCTGTTAGTTTTCATATTGATTTTAAAAATCTTTTATTAGTTTATAAGGCATTGCACGGACTTGCTCCAGACTATCTTTCAAAAATGCTTCCAGTATATGAACCCAGAAGAACTCTTAGATCCTCTGATTCTTTTCTTCTAACTGTACCTCAGCAGAACTAAAAGATTCGGTGATGCTGCTTTTAGCCGAACAACCTTCCGGAGAGCATAAGATGTGCTGAAAACATTAACAGTTTTCTGGCATTTCTTTTGTTTTGATTTACCATATTTTTAATGTATTATTCTATATTTCATATTATAATCCATTAATGTATTTTACTGGGTCAATTTGAGTTTTTTTTTATTCTGTTCAGTTTAATTTGTGTTAATTGCTGTATCATTTTGGTTCCTTCGTGTCTGTAAAGCACTTTGAATTGAATTAACTTGTTTAGAAAAGTGCTATATAAATAAAATTTGCTTGCTTGCTTGCTTTATTTTTTTCTTTATTCTGTGCCGGAAACAGGCTTCCATAAAATATAGTGTTTTATTTTTGTGTATTGTCCTGATGAAAATGCACATGGAGGATTCTTACATGAATAGAACTTCATTTATTTAAAATAGAAATTATAATTCTATACATCAATTGTGTGTGGATATAATGTATCTTTTGTGAATAAAGGTGTAAAGGTGTTTGAAATCGTGTGTGTGTGTGTTTCAGATCGTGGACTGGTTTGTTCAGATCTGTCTGGGACTGAAGCACATTCACGACAGGAAGGTCCTGCACAGAGACATCAAAGCTCAGGTGCGGTCAGACACGCGTGTGTTAAAGCTCCGCTCGTCTGTCATTAACCCCTAACCATCTGATTCTGTCCATCATGGTCTCCAGAACATCTTCCTCACTCAAGGAGGCCTGAAGGTCAAGCTGGGAGACTTCGGCATCGCCAGAATACTGAACAGGTGAGAGAGAGTGTGAGTGTGTGTGTGTGTGTGTGTGTGTGTGTGTGTGTGTGTGTGAGAGTGTGTGTGTGTG
>NW_015506978.1:69293-76510 GCF_001515645.1 Sinocyclocheilus grahami
GTACGGAAAAATCAATTTAAGATGTAATAAAACAGACGATGAATAATATTAACAGCAATTATTATATGATGCAATCAAACTTATAGCAAAATGTGGTAGTTCTGTATGTTGTTTCAGGGTTGGCATCATCTGAGGTCCTCTGAGGGGTTGCATCTTCTCTTCTCAGGTGTTCTGGATCCAGACTGAAGCTTGTGTGAATCCTAGTTACCACGGGATGTTAATCCCGTGGCAAAAGACAGAGAAACAAATACAAACATAATTAGCGTAGCTGCTGTTCCAACCAAGCAAAAATGATTTGTTTAACCCAAACTAATGAATAATAATGTGCATTTGATTAGATATAACTGCAGTAAAAGATTATGACTGCAGTAAAAGATTATGAGATGCATTATTTGAATGCTTGGCCAAAGAGATGTGTCTTTAATCTAGATTTAAACAGAGAGAGTGTGTCTGAACCCCGAACGGTATCAGGAAGGCTATTCCAGAGTTTGGGAGCCAAATGCGAAAAAGCTCTACCTCCTTTAGTGGACTTTGCTATCCTAGGTACTACCAAAAGTCCAGAGTTTTGCGACCTTAGGGAGCGTGATGGATTGTAGCGTGGTAGAAGACTAGTTAGGTACGCAGGAGCTAACCCATTAAGGGCCTTATAGGCAAGTAATAATATTTTGTAACTGATACGGAACTTAACAGGTAGCCAGTGCAGAGACTGTAAAATTGGGGTAATATGATCATATTTTCTTGACCTGGTAAGGACTCTAGCCGCTGCATTTTGGACTATCCGTAGCTTGTTTATTGAGGATGCAGGACAACCACCTAGCAGTGCATTACAGTAGTCCAGTCTAGAGGTCATGAATGCATGAACTAGCTTTTCTGCATCAGAAACAGGTATCATGTTTCGTAACTTGGCAATGTTTCTAAGATGGAAGAATGCCGTTTTTGTAACATGGGAAATATGATTTTCAAAAGACAAGTTGCTATCTAATATAACACCCAGATTTTTGACTGTAGAGGAGGTAACCGTGCATCCGTCTAGTTGCAAATTGTAATCCACGAGATTCGGCGTACTGTCTTTTGGTCCAATAAGTAATATCTCTGTCTTATCTGAATTTAATAGGAGAAAATTATTGGTCATCCATTCCTTTACATTTTTAACACACTCCGTTTGCTTAGATAATTTAGAAGTTTCATCTGGTCTTGTTGAGATATATAGTTGAGTATCATCGGCATAACAGTGGCAACTAATCCCGTATTTCCTAATAATATTACCAAGTGGCAACATGTATATCGAAAATAGCAGAGGACCTAGGACAGATCCTTGTGGCACTCCATGTTTTACTGGTGATAATTGAGATGACTCCCCATTTAAATGAACAATGTGGTAGCGATCGGACAGGTAGGATCTAAACCATCTTAAAGCCTGCCCTTGGATACCTGTATAGTTTTGTAATCGATCTATGAGTATGTCATGATCTATAGTATCGAACGCAGCACTAAGATCAAGTAAAACTAGCAATGAGACACAGCCTTGGTCTGATGCAAGAAGCAAGTCATTTGTAATTTTAACAAGTGCTAGTGAAAAATTTCTATCAGGTAATAAAATGATAAGAAAGGTAATTGGGGCTTTTTATTTTTTATGTTTACATCTCATAATTTTGACTTTTTTTCACAATTCTGAAAAGGAAAGTCAGAATTGTGTTGTAAATAGTAATTATCTTTTTTATTCCATAGTGGAAATGAAAAAAAAACTCGTTGTGAGTTTATATCTCAAGTTTCTGACTTTTTTCTCAGAATTTCAAGGGAAAAAATCTGAATTGTGAGACAAAAGTTGCAATTACCTTTTTTATTTTTTTTATTCTGTGTCGGAAATATAAAAAAAAAATAGAATTGCACGATGTAAACTCAGGATTCTGAGAAAAAAAGTCGGAATTCTAATTTATTTCTCACGATTTTGACTTTTTTCTCAGAACTGTGAATTTATATCTCTAGTTATATATATTAAAAAAATTCTAAATTGTGAAATAAAGAGTCGCAATTACCTTTAAATGCAAATATTAATAACCCCCGATTATTATTTAATACAATAGTTTCACTAATAAATCATAAAATTGATTATAGTTCTGAGTTACCAAGTTCAAAATGTGAAGAGTTTGCAGAGATAAAGTTATACACATTAGATCAGGAATCTGTTTAATAAATGATAATCTGTCAATTATGCTCCCTCCATTATTAGGTGTAGAGAATACTGTTAAAATGGAAAGTTTTACTGTGGTCGATTTTGAGACACTAAGAAAGGTTGTAACAGAACTGAGACGTCTACTTGTTCCTTTGATCCAAGTCCTACCTCTCTTTTTAAAAGTATTTTTGACTCCAGATCGATATCTATATCTATTGATATCCTTGAGATAGTAAATCACTCCCTGCAGCTTGGCATTTTCCCTTCTGATCTTAAATCTGCCCTAGTAAAGCCTGTGTATAAAAAAGGGAGCTCGGATATTTAAACTCCTAGTAATTATAGACCCATCTAAAAAAAAAACACTTCTACGAGATCTGCTTCTAAACAGTTAAGCACCATTTTGAAAAAAGATGTGGGAAGTGTGTCAAGATAGCAGGTTGACGATTTAAGGTGCTGCACTATTTCTTCCAGAATTTTGCTATCAATTGCTTCAAAAATAGACAAAGTCTAAACTAAATATACTCGGATTAAACCCAAGCCATGTGGCAAAAAACTTAGGAGTTGTCTTTGATTCTGATTTTAACTTTCACAGCATTTTATCATCTGAAGAACATTGCTAAAGTAAGTCCATTTCTTTCTCTGAGCAACACAGAAAAATGTATGCATGCATTTATAACTAGCAGGCTTGACTGATGTAATGCTCTCCTTTCATTTCTACCGAAGAATACAATTAACCAATTACAATTAATCCAAAATACTGCTGCTCGAATATTGACAAAAACCAAAAAGAGAGATCATATTACTCCAGTATTAATGCACTGGTTACCTGTTAGTTTTCATATTGATTTTAAAAATCTTTTATTAGTTTATAAGGCATTGCACGGACTTGCTCCAGACTATCTTTCAAAAATGCTTCCAGTATATGAACCCAGAAGAACTCTTAGATCCTCTGATTCTTTTCTTCTAACTGTACCTCAGCAGAACTAAAAGATTCGGTGATGCTGCTTTTAGCCGAACAACCTTCCGGAGAGCATAAGATGTGCTGAAAACATTAACAGTTTTAAATCTAAATTAAAAACATAGCTTTTTAGTCTGGCTTTTCTTTTGTTTTGTTTTGCCAAATTTTTAATGTTTTATTCTATATTTCATATTATAATCCATTAATGTATTTTAATGGGTCAATTTGAGTTTTTTTTTATTCTGTTCAGTTTAATTTGTGTTAATTGCTGTATCATTTTGGTTCCTTCGTGTCTGTAAAGCACTTTGAATTGAATTAACTTGTTTAGAAAAGTGCTATATAAATAAAATTTGCTTGCTTGCTTGCTTTATTTTTTTCTTTATTCTGTGCCGGAAACAGGCTTCCATAAAATATAGTGTTTTATTTTTGTGTATTGTCCTGATGAAAATGCACATGGAGGATTCTTACATGAATAGAACTTCATTTATTTAAAATAGAAATTATAATTCTATACATCAATTGTGTGTGGATATAATGTACCTTTTGTGAATAAAGGTGTTTTCTCGGATGAAATCGTGTGTGTGTGTGTTTCAGATCGTGGACTGGTTTGTTCAGATCTGTCTGGGACTGAAGCACATTCACGACAGGAAGGTCCTGCACAGAGACATCAAAGCTCAGGTGCGGTCAGACACGCGTGTGTTAAAGCTCCGCTCGTCTGTCATTAACCCCTAACCATCTGATTCTGTCCATCATGGTCTCCAGAACATCTTCCTCACTCAAGGAGGCCTGAAGGTCAAGCTGGGAGACTTCGGCATCGCCAGAATACTGAACAGGTGAGAGAGAGTGTGAGTGTGTGTGTGTGTGTGTGTGTGTGTGTGTGTGTGTGTGTGAGTGTGAGAGTGTGTGTGAGTGTGTGTGTGTGTGTGTGTGTGTGTCGGAAATATAAAAAAAAAATAGAATTGCACGATGTAAACTCAGGATTCTGAGAAAAAAAGTCGGAATTCTAATTTATTTCTCACGATTTTGACTTTTTTCTCAGAACTGTGAATTTATATCTCTAGTTATATATATTAAAAAAATTCTAAATTGTGAAATAAAGAGTCGCAATTACCTTTAAATGCAAATATTAATAACCCCCGATTATTATTTAATACAATAGTTTCACTAATAAATCATAAAATTGATTATAGTTCTGAGTTACCAAGTTCAAAATGTGAAGAGTTTGCAGAGATAAAGTTATACACATTAGATCAGGAATCTGTTTAATAAATGATAATCTGTCAATTATGCTCCCTCCATTATTAGGTGTAGAGAATACTGTTAAAATGGAAAGTTTTACTGTGGTCGATTTTGAGACACTAAGAAAGGTTGTAACAGAACTGAGACGTCTACTTGTTCCTTTGATCCAAGTCCTACCTCTCTTTTTAAAAGTATTTTTGACTCCAGATCGATATCTATATCTATTGATATCCTTGAGATAGTAAATCACTCCCTGCAGCTTGGCATTTTCCCTTCTGATCTTAAATCTGCCCTAGTAAAGCCTGTGTATAAAAAAGGGAGCTCGGATATTTAAACTCCTAGTAATTATAGACCCATCTAAAAAAAAAACACTTCTACGAGATCTGCTTCTAAACAGTTAAGCACCATTTTGAAAAAAGATGTGGGAAGTGTGTCAAGATAGCAGGTTGACGATTTAAGGTGCTGCACTATTTCTTCCAGAATTTTGCTATCAATTGCTTCAAAAATAGACAAAGTCTAAACTAAATATACTCGGATTAAACCCAAGCCATGTGGCAAAAAACTTAGGAGTTGTCTTTGATTCTGATTTTAACTTTAACAGCATTTTATCATCTGAAGAACATTGCTAAAGTAAGTCCATTTCTTTCTCTGAGCAACACAGAAAAATGTATGCATGCATTTATAACTAGCAGGCTTGACTGATGTAATGCTCTCCTTTCATTTCTACCGAAGAATACAATTAACCAATTACAATTAATCCAAAATACTGCTGCTCGAATATTGACAAAAACCAAAAAGAGAGATCATATTACTCCAGTATTAAAGCACTGGTTACCTGTTAGTTTTCATATTGATTTTAAAAATCTTTTATTAGTTTATAAGGCATTGCACGGACTTGCTCCAGACTATCTTTCAAAAATGCTTCCAGTATATGAACCCAGAAGAACTCTTAGATCCTCTGATTCTTTTCTTCTAACTGTACCTCAGCAGAACTAAAAGATTCGGTGATGCTGCTTTTAGCCGAACAACCTTCCGGAGAGCATAAGATGTGCTGAAAACATTAACAGTTTTAAATCTAAATTAAAAACATAGTTTTTTAGTCTGGCTTTTCTTTTGTTTTGTTTTGCCAAATTTTTAATGTTTTATTCTATATTTCATATTATAATCCATTAATGTATTTTAATGGGTCAATTTTAGTTTTTTTTTATTCTGTTCAGTTTAATTTGTGTTAATTGCTGTATCATTTTGGTTCCTTCGTGTCTGTAAAGCACTTTGAATTGAATTAACTTGTTTAGAAAAGTGCTATATAAATAAAATTTGCTTGCTTGCTTGCTTTATTTTTTTCTTTATTCTGTGCCGGAAACAGGCTTCCATAAAATATAGTGTTTTATTTTTGTGTATTGTCCTGATGAAAATGCACATGGAGGATTCTTACATGAATAGAACTTCATTTATTTAAAATAGAAATTATAATTCTATACATCAATTGTGTGTGGATATAATGTATCTTTTGTGAATAAAGGTGTTTTCTCGGATGAAATCGTGTGTGTGTGTGTTTCAGATCGTGGACTGGTTTGTTCAGATCTGTCTGGGACTGAAGCACATTCACGACAGGAAGGTCCTGCACAGAGACATCAAAGCTCAGGTGCGGTCAGACACGCGTGTGTTAAAGCTCCGCTCGTCTGTCATTAACCCCTAACCATCTGATTCTGTCCATCATGGTCTCCAGAACATCTTCCTCACTCAAGGAGGCCTGAAGGTCAAGCTGGGAGACTTCGGCATCGCCAGAATACTGAACAGGTGAGAGAGAGTGTGAGTGTGTGTGTGTGTGTGTGTGTGTGTGTGTGTGTGTGTGTGAGTGTGAGAGTGTGTGTGAGTGTGTGTGTGTGTGTGTGTGCACGTGTGTGTGTGTGTGGGGTGTGTTCTGATGCTCTTCTGTCGTCTGTGTCGAGCAGCACCATGGAGCTCGCCAGGACCTGCGTCGGCACGCCGTACTATCTGTCTCCAGAGATCTGCGAGAACAGACCATACAACAACAAAACGTAGTGCTTCTGCTCTTCCTCTGACTGCTGCGCGACTCTTTCTCAGATCACAAACAAGTCTTGCATTAACATTCCCATGAAGTTATGAAAATGTTATTTCTGAATGTTTTTAAACGTTTTGAGAAGGTTTCTTCTCGGTTATGTGAACGTTAGAGAAACATTTCATTCTATCATTTAGAAAACATTACAAGAAAGTTACATTTGAATGTTTTCTCAACATTTAAAACAGCTGTTTTTATAATATTTAAACATCTTTTTTTGTTATGAAAACTATTTCTGTTATTAGTTTTTTTTTGGTTTTGCAAATGTTAGAGAAACATTTCATTCTATCATTCTGAAAACATTATGAGAATGTTGTGTTGTGATCACTGATGAACGTAACTGAACACAGCTCTGAAAACATACAAATAACATCATAAAGACGTTCGGAGAGCATTTTTCTAAGAATGTTTCCTCTCAACATTACAAGAATGCATCAGATATCAATAATGTTATAAGAACGTTCCATAAACATTATTTTAAGGATGTTTTGTCCTAACATTTACATAACCTTTAAAAAACATTATGGGAATCTCCTTGTAATACCTATGTCATACCTTTGTCATTATACAAAATTATGTCCTCAAACACACACACACACACACCTGATCGTTCCTGTCCTTCATTAATGTGTGTGTGTGTGTGTGTGTGTGTGTGTGTGTGTGTGAGTGTGTGTGTGTGTGTGTGTGTAGAGTGGTGTGTGTGGGGGGTGTGTGTGTGTGAGTGTGAGAGTGTGTGTGAGTGTGTGAGTGAGTGTGTGTGTGAG
>NW_015506978.1:76665-79497 GCF_001515645.1 Sinocyclocheilus grahami
AATGTCCTGAAAAGTCACCTTCTCCTTGTAATACCTATGTCATACCTTTGTCATTATACAAAATTATGTCCTCAAACACACACACACACACACCTGATCGTTCCTGTCCTTCATTAATGTCTGTGTGTGTGTGTGTGTGTGTGTGTGTGTAGTTTGAGGGCAGTAATCTGAAGCAGCTGGTGCTGAGGATCTGTAGGGGCCACTACAGTCCAGTGTCTCAGCGCTACAGCTCTGAACTACACCTGCTGCTCCACCTGCTGTTCAAGGTCAGTCCGCGAGACCGGCCGTCTGCTAACTCACTGCTCAAACGACCGCTACTGCAGCAGCAGATCAGCAAACACCTGGACACACAGGTACCGCCTCACAAACAACACTGTAATCTATCCTCACAATTCTGAGCTCCTCAAATCATTCTGTTTGATCCCAGCTGTTGGAGGAAGAGTTCAGTCACACGGTTCTTCACAGACACACACCAGCAGCTCCTGAAGCCACGAACAACACAGGTATGTGTGTGTGTGAGAGTGAGTGAGTGAGTGAATGAGTGTGTGATCTGTGGTCAGTTCATATAAACTCTGATTTACTGTTGAAACTTTGGTTCATGAAGTCGCACTCAATCACAGAACAGTGTTTATATGAATGTTGGTCAGTCAGTGTGTACTGTAAGTGTGTAAGTGTGTGTGTGTGTGTGTGTGTGTGTTCAGTGTGGCAGCGGCGAGAGACGAGTATCTTCAGAGGAGACGTGAAGCCCATCAGTACAAACTCAGAGCTCAGAAACAACTGGTGAGAGATGAAAACAAATCAGAAGTATAGATATTTCAACTCTTATATATAGATATATACAGAGAGAATTGATTTCCATCTGAAGTTTATGTTGTGTCAT
Source organism: Sinocyclocheilus grahami (assembly GCF_001515645.1). Lineage (NCBI taxonomy): Eukaryota > Metazoa > Chordata > Actinopteri > Cypriniformes > Cyprinidae > Sinocyclocheilus > Sinocyclocheilus grahami. The sequence goes on from NW_015506978.1 coordinate 77,546, forward strand.
CTGTCTGTGTGAGCGGTTGCGCTTTGAGGAAGTGTTTATCTCTAGCTCTGAGCGCGTGTGAAGTCGCCTGTGGTTTCTGGTGTTCAGGGTCTCAGACCGTCCACAGCAGACGCTGAAGGCCGTCAGACAAACCCACAGGAGCATCATGGGAACGTCAGAGCGGCTCAGGACAGGAGACTGCAGGGACAGGAGGTCAGTCATCACTTCGGACGAGACGTGTGTGTGTGTGTGTGTGTGTGTGTGTGTGTGAGTGAGTGTGAGTGTGTGTGTGAGAGAGAGAGAGAGAGAGTGTGTGTGTGTGTGTGTGTGTGTGAGAGAGAGTGTGTGTTCATGATCGCTAAATAACATCGGTGTGTGTGTTTGCAGGAGTATCTGAAGCAGCTGCGGCGAATCAGAGAGCAGTATCATCATGATGTCAGACGGATGAGGACGAGGGCAGAGCTCGAGGTGCGTGTTATTGCTCAGTTTGTGTGTTCTGATGAATCTGTTCACATTTAATAATATATATTAAATATATAATATAATTATAATATTTCTAAATAATGTTTATATTGTAAAAAGAAAGTGTGTGTGTATATGATTTAAAATTATATATTTTATTATTAATTATATTCAGATGTTTAAAAATTGTGTATATTCAGTTATACAAAATGCATATATGATTGTATTTTTATATAAATGTGTAGATTATTTCAAATTTTAACTTTTTATTTTAAACTTAAATATGTTTATGAATATATTAATTTTTTAATGTATTAAAAGTATGTGTGCATATATATATATATCACTCACTCACACACACACATTTCATATTGAAATGTAAAAATGTATTTATCCAAAGCGACTTACAATTGGGGGATACATAAAGCGATTCTTCTTAAAGAGGCAAACAGACACAAGAAGTGGTTGTAATACCAAGTTCTTAGACATTGTTCAAATAAGTACAAGCTAGAAAGAGAAGGAATAAATAAAGAGAAAGATTAAGTTTTTTTTTTTTTTTTAAGATGAAGTCAAGCAGTGTGTAAAGAGATGAGTTTTCAGCTGCTGCTTGAAAATTGTCAGGGATTCAGCATTCCGGATAGGGGTGGGAAGATCGTTCCAGCAGCCAGGAACAGTGAACGAGGAAAGTGATTTTAAACCTCTCTGTGATGGTACCACGAGGCGTCGCTCACTAGCGGATCTCAGAGGTTCAGTGAATCATTGACTCACCTGATTCATTCAAAAATGCTGATTCATTCAGTAATGAAACTGCTGTGTTGCTGCAGAGATGCAAAACATGGCTTTGTTTGAACCATTTTCATTAGCAAAATAAAGCAAAAAAGACAATATTGTCTCTTCAGTGTAAGTCATTTTATATATTTTCTCAGTGAGGGGACAGAAGGAGAAGATGGGAGTTTTTGCAGTGGGTGTGGTTGTTTTATAGGAACACGCCACTATTTTTCAAAATAGGCTCATTTTCCAACTCCCATAGAGTTAAACAGTTGAGTTTTACCATTTTCGAATCCATTCAGCCGATCTCCGGGTCTGGCGGAGGCACTTTTAGCTGTAGCTTAGCATAGATCATTGAATCTGATTAGACCGTTAGCATCTCGCTCAAAAATGGCCAAAGAGTTTCTATATTTTTCCTATTAAAAACTTGACTCTTCTGTAGTTACATCGTGTACTAAAACCGACGGAAAATGAAAAGTTGTGATTTTCTAGGCCGATATGGCTAGGAACTATACTCTCATTCCGGCGTAATAATCGAGGAACTTTGCTGCCGTACCATGAGCGCAGCAGGAGCAATGATATTACTCAGCGCCTGAAAATAGGCTTATTGGAAGTTACCTAGCTGGGGACTATTTTCAGGCGCTGCGTAATATCATCGCACCTGCTGCACACTGAAGTTCCTTGAGTGTGTGTGTGTGTTGTGTGTGTGTGTGTGTGTGTGTGTGTTGTGTGTGTGTGTGAGA
>NW_015506978.1:79560-82478 GCF_001515645.1 Sinocyclocheilus grahami
GTGTGTGTGTGTGTGAGAGAGAGAGTCGCCCAGCAGCGATTAAATCTTCAAAACCACTTTGAGATCATTTCATCAATATAAACTCACAACTGATTCATACAGGAAATGTATGAAATGACTAGTCGGTGGGAGGGAAACATGCACATTTATGATTCATGCAGTAATAGAATCCCACCTGGAGAAGCTGAAGCGTCACATATAGATGATTCTGACTGGATCTGATCTGATGAGCTGATGATGTGATGATGATGTTCTCAGGAGCGTCTGACAGCAGAAACACACACACTGAAGAAGAACGGAGAGAGACACACACACGGGAAACAGCAGCAGGTGCAAACACACACACACCAGACACCACCAGAAACAGAGAACAAATTTAGCTCATAAAAACATTTCAAAACAAAGTTTTTAAGACACTGAAAATCCAATTCTTGATATGATTCAAACGTTATTAAAAGGTTGCAAAAATGTTTCTTACAGCACAAAATATTACCCAAAATATAACATTATTTGACATTTTCGTCAAGTACAAATAATATAAGGACGTTTAGAGAATGTTAATCGCTCAACATTGAGAACATCTGTGAGCCTGCAGCACAAAAGCAGTGTTGAGTCGCTGGGGGATATTTGTAGCAATAGCCAACAATACATTGTATGGGTCACAATTATACATTTCTCTTTTATGACAAAAATCATTAGGATATTAAGTAAAGATCATGTTCCACGAAGATATTTGGTAAATTTCCTACCGTAAATATATCAAAACTTAATGTTTGATTAGTAATATGCATTGCTAAGAACTTCATTTGAACAACTTTAAAGATGATTTTCTCAATATTTAGATTTTTTTGCACCCTCAGATTCCAGATTTACAAATATTGTCCGATCCTAACAAACCATACATCAATGTTAAGCTCATTTATTCAACCTTCAGATGATGCATAAATCTCATTTTCGAAAATTGACCCTTATGACTGGTTTTTTGCTCCAGGGTCACATATACCAAATATTGATAACGTTATAAGAACGTTCCATAAACGTTACTTTAAGAATGTTTTGTCCTAACATTTATATAGTTTTAAATATGTTAGTGGACATTGTGAGAACGTTCCCTGTTAGCTCACATTGGACCGACACGCAACTCAACGCTCCTCATCTTGTGTTTGCAGAGAGGAATCATGTTTGAGATCAAGCTGAGCAATGAAGAGACGAAGACTGAGGAAGACGAGGAGTCAGAGGTGAAGTGACGCTCACACACACTCATGATGCACACTATCAGACGAGAGTTAGAGTGAGTGAGTGAGTGTGTGAGTGTCTGACTCTGTGTGTGTGTGTGTGTGTGTGTGTGTGTGTGTGTGTGAGAGAGTGTGTGTGTGTGTGTGTGTGTGTGTGTGAGAGAGAGTGTGTGTGTGTGTGTGTGTGAGAGTGAATGCGTGCGTGCGTGCATGTGTGTGTGCGTGTGTCTGACTCTGTGTGTGTTGCATGCAGGACGAGCCCCTGAACAACACACTGACGTTTGCACAAGGAGAAAAGCTACGCAACCGACCGCAGGGGTCAGAGGTCAGACAGGAAGTGGAGGAGGAAGTGGTGAAGAGAGCCGAGTGGCATCGAGACGCAGCTGAGACGTTTCTGAACGCTCTGGAGAACATGGATGTGATGACAGAGAGCAGCATCAGTCTCGCTCAGACCGGTGACACACACACACACACAAACCTGATCTTATGAAATGGAACAAAACGTATAATAAACACTTTGCTTATGTGTTTTTTTGTTGAGTATCATATTTGATCCATCAGGCTTTTATGGTTCTGATACAGTGAGAATATGGAGGAAAAAACAGCTTTGAGCAAATTGAGCAAAAATATGAATTTGCTGCAGATGCTGATATTTATGATGAAATTCTGATATTTGTGATGTAAATCAATGAGATCTTTATAAGATCTTTATTAGTAGAGCAGATACTGACATAAAATGATATAAATATCAGTCTTCACTCTATATCTCCAGTAATAAGATGAGATTGAAATGATCAATTGGTATCCTAAAAATTAGGATACCAAAACAAATGTTTATTAAGAACCAAAATCTAAAAGGATATTGACATATCATTAAAACTTCTTGAGGTGCAGGCATGCAAACTTGTGCATTTCCCCATTTTTGAACGGACACCATTGGCATGTAATGCAACAAAGACTGCTAAAGTCACCAGATTTCACTAATAGAGCTCATCTCTGTGTGAAGATAATATAATGATGCTGCCATCTTTCTGAAGTCACTTTCACCCTCCTGTGATTTGGCTCTGAATCTCAGGTGAAACTTATACATTTGACCCCCCCACCACCACCACCACCACAAAATTGTGCATTATTCAGTAAATATTCATCAGTGGCATTTAATATTTTGGCTTTTGTCATGATTTGTTTTTTTTTGTCAGAAAAAAAAAATTTATTTAATAAAAAAATTTAGCTGCTTCTGACTGTATTTAGGTTCCAAAATTAGTGTTCATTTGTGATTCTCTTGATGAACAAAACATGTAAAAATCATAAACTTTTGTTGTTTAACTGTAGTTTCAGAGGAGCAGGAGGGAGGAAACAGGAAGCACTGGACGAATCGTCTGCCGGAGACACTGCTGAACGCTCTCGCTCAAGCAGACATCATGGACTGCAGTACAGGTACACACACACACACACACACACACACACACACACACACACCCACACACACTCCCTCTCACTCACAGACACACTCACACACACACTCACACTCTCACACACACACACACACACACACTCACTCTCACTCACAGACACACTCACACACTCTCACTCTCACACACACACACTCACACACACTCACTCTCACTCACAGACACACTCACACACACACTCACACTCTCACACACACACACACACACTCAC
>NW_015506978.1:84776-92820 GCF_001515645.1 Sinocyclocheilus grahami
GTTTGTGTTTCGCGTCTCAGAGGAAGAGGAGGAGTGTGATGAAGATGAAGATGAGGTGGATGAAGAGCGTCTGGAGCCTCGATCAGATGATGAAGACACGTGAGTGAGACGCACTGAGAGAGACGAGACATCTGAGAATCACTGAGACTGACCCTGCTTCCCTTCTTCAGGAACTTTGAGGAGTCCGAGGACGAGCTGCGGGACGAGGTGAGCGACTCCATGAGGAACCTCCTCACCACACAGGAGCAGGAGCAGGAGCTGGAGGAGCAGACGGCACAGGAAACACAGCAGGAAGTGAACCGCAGATCACAGGAAGTGAGCGAGGAGATGCAGCCACCCGCTCATGCTGAGTCTGGGAAAAACACTGCAGTGAACTGATCCTGCGGTTTTCCTTCTTTTTCTTTTTCATTCTGTGTGAATCTCTGTTAAACTAATGTATTCCTGTGATGCGCAGCTGTATTTTCAGCATCATTCCTCCAGTCTTCAGTGTCACATGATCTTCAGAAATCAGTATAATATGCTGCTCTGCTGCTCGAGAAACATTTCTGATTATTAGCAATGTTGAACACAGTCGTGCTGCACAATATTTTTGTGGAAACTGTGATGCATTTTATTTTTCAGGATTCACAGATGAACAGAGAGTTCAGAAGAACAGCATTTATTTGAAACGGAAATCTTTTGTTACATTTACTGTCACTTTTCATCAATTTAATGCAAACGTGATTAATAGAAGTATTCATTTCTTTCCACAAAAGTTTGTCAAGCTTCAAATTCAGCTTTGCATCAAGGAAGAAATTACAATAGAACATGTTTTTGTGTTATAATATTTTACAGCTTTTCCTGTGTTTTTGATCAAATAAATGGATTCTTCATCAGCAGAAGAGTTTTAGCTTCGCTTGTGCTCTGCAAACAGAGTTTGAGGACTTTCTGTGTGTAGTGTTTCTAGTGTTCTGACGGATGTTCTAACGGTTTCTCATTTAAACTCCAGACGTTACTGCATGGGTTCGATTCATTTATTCAAGACTTTTATTTAGAGAACATGTTCATTCACTCATGTTTGCTGAACATCTCCACGTGTCATTTTGACTGTTAAATGAATTGTCTTCACAGTTTTTCACTAAAACGAACACATGCCTTGATTCTTTGAACTAGATTTTACTGTATTTTACTTTTTGCAAGAAACACTTTGAATCGGACTACAATGACTGATCAAATATTTTTCAAATAATTTCAGTAACAGATTTTCTTTTCCTTTTGTTTTTCTGTAAAGCTGTGGAAGTTTATTGTATTGTACAAAGCACTGAATAAATTGACTTTTATTTGACTATCAAAAGAATGAAAAATATAATAGGAAATGTTTATGAATCATATACAGCAGTATAACACATTTCATGTGAGCAGGACAGTGTTTGGGCTTGAGAGGAAGTTCCAAACCGTCCGAATGAAAGAAGTATTTTACGTGATTTGTCCTCTGAAGGTGTTTTAAAGAAGTGTAAACGCTGCAGTTCTGCAGGAGAATAAAGTGGCTCTTGTCTGATCAGACTGCATCTGGTTGTTCGAGATGATGTTGGTTTGATTCCTGAATCTGTGGAGACACGCAGGAGAACAGCAGCAGAACATGACCGGGACGGACGGAAGCCCAAACACGCTGTGAGCGGGACGAATGAGCTTGAGACCCGCGCCGAACATGGGACCCCTGCAAGCGTCACACACACCAGCACTGAAACACACACATCACACACAGTGTGTTAAATACTTCACTATATCAACCCTCTTCCAGCAGCTCAGACAACAACAGTCACACTTCTGCTAACAGTGTATAGATACATAGAGAGCGTTTTGAATCCTTAAAACATGTCATTATGTAGCTGAAGTTTCTTATGATCAACATTGGCTGCATTCACACTGAAGTTCAGTACAGTGTCAGACCTCTTCTTTATATATATATATTATCTCATTTATTTTAAATTTTCAAGACCTATAGACCGGGGGGAAAAAAAGAGCAAGAAAGTTATAAATTTGGAATTTTCAGCACATAAAAAACGGAACATAAAAAAGAGCTGTCACGTGTTCAAACATGAACAGAAGAAACTCCACAGGGTTTCACACACAGAGAGTCTTAAGGCCGTCTGAAATCACCTTTTACACCGGGCTTGAAAAACAAACGTCTTCCGATTGAATGACAAGATGCATTTAATATAGAAACAGCTGAAGCAAAGCCTCGAATTATGATCTTGTTCATAAGAGCATTAACGAGGTTCAGAGTTATTCAGTCATTTATGTGTTAAACACATCTACACAGTATCAGTGTGAACTGAACCCAGCTGAACAGCTGTGCGTGTGTGTGTGTGTGTGAGTGAGTGAGTGAATGTGTGTGTGTGTGAGTGAGTGAGTGAATGTGTGTGTGTGTGAGTGAGTGAGTGAATGTGTGTGTGTGTGAGTGAGTGAGTGAATGTGTGTGTGTGTGAGTGAGTGAGTGAATGTGTGTGTGTGTGAGTGAGTGAGTGAATGTGTGTGTGTGTGAGTGAGTGAGTGAATGTGTGTGTGTGTGAGTGAGTGAGTGAATGTGTGTGTGTGTGAGTGAGTGAGTGAATGTGTGTGTGTGTGAGTGAGTGAGTGAATGTGTGTGTGTGTGAGTGAGTGAGTGAATGTGTGTGTGTGTGAGTGAGTGAGTGAATGTGTGTGTGTGTGAGTGAGTGAGTGAATGTGTGTGTGTGTGAGTGAGTGAGTGAATGTGTGTGTGTGTGAGTGAGTGAGTGAATGTGTGTGTGTGTGAGTGAGTGAGTGAATGTGTGTGTGTGTGAGTGAGTGAGTGAATGTGTGTGTGTGTGAGTGAGTGAGTGAATGTGTGTGTGTGTGAGTGAGTGAGTGAATGTGTGTGTGTGTGAGTGAGTGAGTGAATGTGTGTGTGTGTGAGTGAGTGAGTGAATGTGTGTGTGTGTGAGTGAGTGAGTGAATGTGTGTGTGTGTGAGTGAGTGAGTGAATGTGTGTGTGTGTGAGTGAGTGAGTGAATGTGTGTGTGTGTGAGTGAGTGAGTGAATGTGTGTGTGTGTGAGTGAGTGAGTGAATGTGTGTGTGTGTGAGTGAGTGAGTGAATGTGTGTGTGTGTGAGTGAGTGAGTGAATGTGTGTGTGTGTGAGTGAGTGAGTGAATGTGTGTGTGTGTGAGTGAGTGAGTGAATGTGTGTGTGTGTGAGTGAGTGAGTGAATGTGTGTGTGTGTGAGTGAGTGAGTGAATGTGTGTGTGTGTGAGTGAGTGAGTGAATGTGTGTGTGTGTGAGTGAGTGAGTGAATGTGTGTGTGTGTGAGTGAGTGAGTGAATGTGTGTGTGTGTGAGTGAGTGAGTGAATGTGTGTGTGTGTGAGTGAGTGAGTGAATGTGTGTGTGTGTGAGTGAGTGAGTGAATGTGTGTGTGTGTGAGTGAGTGAGTGAATGTGTGTGTGTGTGAGTGAGTGAGTGAATGTGTGTGTGTGTGAGTGAGTGAGTGAATGTGTGTGTGTGTGAGTGAGTGAGTGAATGTGTGTGTGTGTGAGTGAGTGAGTGAATGTGTGTGTGTGTGAGTGAGTGAGTGAATGTGTGTGTGTGTGAGTGAGTGAGTGAATGTGTGTGTGTGTGAGTGAGTGAGTGAATGTGTGTGTGTGTGAGTGAGTGAGTGAATGTGTGTGTGTGTGAGTGAGTGAGTGAATGTGTGTGTGTGTGAGTGAGTGAGTGAATGTGTGTGTGTGTGAGTGAGTGAGTGAATGTGTGTGTGTGTGAGTGAGTGAGTGAATGTGTGTGTGTGTGAGTGAGTGAGTGAGTGTGTGAGTGTGTTACCTGTTCAGGATGACCCGTGCGGTGGGCAGCAGGTGTGTGTAGCGCTGCTGTGTGTGTGTGTGTGCGAGTGTGTGTGCAGCCGTGTGCAGCAGCGTCTGAGGAGAGTTGCAGCTGTTCTCGCTCCACAGTAACACGTGTGTGTAATTCCCAGACATCCTGAGCTCCGACACAGACACACGGAGCAGACCGGCGGGAAGAGCCACTAACTGATTCCCTTCAACATTCAGAGACCTCAGAGACCTGAAGGAACACACACACAAACACACACCACACAGAATATACCATTGGAATATATCAATATCATTGGAATCACTTTCAGAGTAATTTTTCCAGCTGATCAACTATAAAAACTTCGACAGCCAATCAGAATCCACCCTGCTTTAAAGAGCTCAAGCATTCAATGTGGCAGATGACAAAACTTGCATTAATAACAGAGTGTTACCTGTTTAGTTATTATGTTTATCATTATAGTTAATGCTATAGTTGTTGTTAAATTTATCATTATAGATATCGGTAGATATCATTACAGTTATCGCTATAGTTATTGTTTTATTTATCATTATAGTTATCTGTAGATATCACTAGAATTATCACTATAGTTTTTGTTTTATTTATCATTATAGTTATCGGCAGATATTGTTAGAGTTATCACAAATAGTTATTGTTTTATTTATCATTATAGTTATCTGTAGATATCACTAGAATTATCACTATAGTTTTTGTTTTATTTATCATTATAGTTATCGGCAGATATTGTTAGAGTTATCACAAATAGTTATTGTTTTATTTATCATTATAGTTATCGGCAGATATTGTTAGAGTTATCACAAATAGTTATTGTTTTATTTATCATTATAGTTATCACTATATTTACTGTTATATTTATCATTATAGTTACGGTAGTTATCACTATTGCACTGCTATTGTACGGTATTGTTATAATTACTGTTATTTGATCATAGTTATTGTTATATTTATCACTATTGTTATCAGTAGATATCATTATAGTTATTGCTATAGTTATCATTATATTAAGCATTGTAGTCATTGGTTTAGGTGTGAACAGGCCTTTAGTCTGAGTGAATGATGTGGTATCACTTTATTGTTAGTTAAAACTGAATGAACTCCAGAGCTTGACCTGAGGTGTCTGATGTCACTGCTGAGGGATCTGAGGAGATTATAGGACACGTCCAGATGCTGCAGACACGGAAGAGAGTACAGCCTACACACACACACACACACACACACAAATAAATCACGTCAGAGTAGTTTTTTACAGTAATGATTACAGTAACAAGGACATAATTAGAATCTTCTTTGAAAATAATTTGTAAAAATCTGGATGTATTACAGTAATGAGGATTTTGGAGGAAAACGTTGGTGTGTGTGTGTGTGTGTGTGTGTCAGAGTGTGTGTGTGTGTTTCTCTCACTGCTCGGGCAGCTGTGTGATCTTGCAGAAGGAGACGACCAGCGTCTGGAGCTTGTGGAGTTTGCTGATTTGAGCAGGAAGCTCCTCGATGGGGTTATTCCTCATCTTCAACACCCGCAGCTGATGAAGATCACACACCTGAGAGAGGAAGACGAGGGACCACGTCAAACAACAGCACATGATGTGCATCATGACAGAAATCACAACGACTGTAAGGAACCTCCTGAGGAACGTGTGTGAGGTGATTGAAGGACACGTTCAGATACTGGAGACGTTCAGTCAGTGACGACACGTCAGGAAGATCACAGATGAAATGAGCCTGTGGGGGAAACACACTACATTAATAATATTTCATAAAGTCATTACTATTAATAGTATGAAAATTAGGGCTGTCAATTTAATGCGTGATGGAGTCTATTAGAATGCATTTAAATGAGACTAAAATTCATGATATGAGGGCAAAAAGAAATCACCCTCTAATATTTATATCATATGATATAGTTCAGCAATATCACACCAGCTAGAGTGCTGCTTTCCCCCAATATCTGCACGACTGCAAATAGGATTCATTTATACAACAGTTCAATAAACAAGAAGTTCATATTGTGTTACATTTTAGACACTATATTGTCTGTTTTGCTCAATTTCACAAATGAAAAGAGTTCAATCAAAACCACAGCAGAACTGTTGAGCATCTCTGATCAACACACAGCAGTGATTCATTACTGAATGAATCCACGAGTCAATGATTCAGTGACTCATTCATTAGTCACTTCCTTCGTTTCAGAATGAATCAGCTGTTTGAATGAATCAGTTGAATGAATGATTCAATGACTCATTCATTAAAACAGGGACTTTCCGCAATATCTCAATATTCATTTAAAAATGAACATTAATATCCAGGTTGTTATCATTATTTATGCAAAGTTGAATCAAAACATTTCTTTCTACAGCTACTTTTTCAAAGCATTAAATGATCTTTTGGAGGATGATTTCTCAGCCGAAATTGATGTGAGGTTAATTTGCGATTAATTGGCACATCGTGTAATTAATTAGATTAAAAATGTTAATTGCTTGACCACCCTAATTACAATAATTTATAAAAGTAGTAAGCCACTGGAACAAGCAACTCTGCTTCACACTGTGTCTGAGAACAGCCGTTTACCGCGGTGAAATTATGGTAACAAACATCCACAAGTGGCTTAATACTTTTACTGACAAAAAATAGTTAGATTTATCAGTATTAATAACTAGAGTAATCAAAGATAATGTTGATTATCTAAAGTCAGTAGCTTTATGTGTGCACACACTGAGACTCATTTCTCCTGATGAACCTGAACACCAAACTGAAGTCAATAATGACCTAAGACCTCGTTATATCGAACAAAACACAATTAGAGACGTGCCAGCAAACAGTTCCTTAAACTGTGAATAAAAATAAATGAGGCAAAGGAGAAGTGCACATCCTCTTCTTCCTCTTTTAATCAGAACGTTTCATTTCCTAAGGATATAAAGCTCTTTGTGTGGATGCAGAAGATCTGAAGACATGAGAACACGGGCTTCATTCAGCGGCACAGAGGAACTCGAGTCTGATTATTCAAATCAAAAGTTGCATCTGTTAATATTAATATATCTAACATTAACTAACAATGAAAGACTTCCACTTCTAAAGCATTCATTCAAATTAGTTAATTTCAACATTTAATAATAGAATTAAATTAAATAAAATTAAAAGTTGTATCAGTTAATATTATGACATGAACTGACAATGAACAGTTGTATTTTTATTAATTAACATTAAACACTGTAACATGTATTGCTTGTTGTTAGATCATTTAAGTTAATGCATTAACAAACATGAATTAATGGGCCATTATTGTAAAGCGTTACCAGTATTTTTGTCTTGCTTTCCAGTACAAATATCTAAAGTTCTTAAATGAAGATTTACATTTACTGGAGAAGCAAAATAACTTGATCAAAATGATAAAAACAAGAACAAATATCTGCCAATGGGGTCAGAAAATAATCTTGTTTTTCCTTTGAATTAAGTTTCCCCCCCCCTGACCAAACTGGCAAATATTTGTTCTTGCTTTTAGAAAAGAAAAAAAAAAAAGATTAAATAAATAAAATACACTGAACAAAATTATAAACGCATATAAATTTTCATGAGCTGAGCTCAAAGATCTAGGACTTTTTCTATGTACACAAAAGGCCTATTTCTCTCAAATATTGTTCACAAATCTGTCTAAATCTGTGTTAGTGAGCACTTCTCCTTTGCCGAGATAATCCATCCACCTCACAGGTGTGGCATATCAAGATGCTGATTAGACAGCATGATTATTGCACAGGTGTGCCTTAGGCTGGCCACAATAAAAGGCCACTCTAAAATGTGCAGTTTTACTGTATTGGGGGGTCCGAAAACCAGTCAGTATCTGGTGTGACCATTTAGTCTTTGCAACTTTACAGATCTTCTTTATGCACCAAGAGCAATGTTTAGTTTCCAGTTCAGAATCTCATTTACTTTCAGCAGGTTTAGGGTCTGATGGACACACACACACTCTCTCTCTCTCTCTCTCTCACGCACACACACACACACACTCTCTCTCTCACACACACACACACACACCCTAACCCTTATACTTAGCCATCTAAATGGGGACTCTCCATAGGCGTAATGGTTTTTATACTGTACAGACCGTATATTCTATTGTTCTACACCAACCCTACCCCTACACCTACCCCTCACAGGAGACTTTCTGCATTTTTAGATTTTCAAAAAAACTAATTCTGAATTATTTATA
>NW_015506978.1:95069-103766 GCF_001515645.1 Sinocyclocheilus grahami
CACACACACACACACACACTCTCTCTCTCACACACACACACACACACCCTAACCCTTATACTTAGCCATCTAAATGGGGACTCTCCATAGGTGTAATGGTTTTTATACTGTACAGACCGTATATTCTATTGCCCTACACCAACCCTACCCCTAAACCTACCCCTCACAGGAGACTTTCTGCATTTTTACAATTAAAAAAAAATTTGTCCCCAAAATATGGTTAAGTAGGTACACTCACTCACTCTCACACACACACACACACACACACACACTCACCTTGAAGCTGAGTCTGGATCCTCCTCGTGTGACACAGTCGAGGACGGCGAGTTCAGATGCACTGATGACGCCCTGCTCTCCCGCGCGGCGGAACGGGGATCGAGAGCGACGGGAATTCTGGAAGTGTTTGCTGGTCACAGCGTTCAGAAGAACTTCATGAGCTGCAGAAGAACCAGAGACTTTATGAACCGCTCACAACTGAACTAACGACTGATACAATGATGTAGCAAACAGGATGTAGAATTGAAATGAGAGCTAAAACTAAATAAAATCCTGTTTTATGTTTTTAATAAACCGTTTTGATTGTCACTATGAAAACGAACACAATACGGAGTAATTCCAGACACACTAATGATAATAATAATCATCATCAGTTTTAATTGGTACACAGAGGAATTTCTGTTTCATTGATTTGAATAAATTAGAAGTCATTTTTAGAATTATAAATAAATTTGAGTAAATAAAGAAGTCTCTTCTGTTCACCAAAGCTGCATTTATTTAATCAAAAATACAGTAAAACAATAAAAATTGCCAAATATTATTATAAAGTAAAACAGCTGTTTTCTGTGTAAATATGTGTTAAACTGTAATGTATTTCTGTGATGCGCAGCTGGATGGATGTGTATGTGAGTGTATGTGAGTGTGTGTGTGAGTGTGTGTGAGAGAGTGTGTGTGTGTGTGCATGTGTATGTGAGTGTATGTGAGGGTGTGTGTGAGTGTGTGTGAGAGAGTGTGTGTGTGTGTGCATGTGTATGTGAGTGTATGTGAGGGTGTGTGTGAGTGTGTGTGAGAGAGTGTGTGTGTGTGTGCATGTGTATGTGAGTGTATGTGAGGGTGTGTGTGAGTGTGTGTGAGAGAGTGTGTGTGTGTGTGCATGTGTATGTGAGTGTATGTGAGGGTGTGTGTGAGTGTGTGTGAGAGAGTGTGTGTGTGTGTGCATGTGTATGTGAGTGTATGTGAGGGTGTGTGTGAGTGTGTGTGAGAGAGTGTGTGTGTGTGTGCATGTGTATGTGAGTGTATGTGAGGGTGTGTGTGAGTGTGTGTGAGAGAGTGTGTGTGTGTGTGCATGTGTATGTGAGTGTATGTGAGGGTGTGTGTGAGTGTGTGTGAGAGAGTGTGTGTGTGTGTGCATGTGTATGTGAGTGTATGTGAGGGTGTGTGTGAGTGTGTGTGAGAGAGTGTGTGTGTGTGTGCATGTGTATGTGAGTGTATGTGAGTGTGTGTGTGTGTGTGTGTGAGAGAGAGTGTGTGTGTGTGTGTTCTTGCCTGTGTAGGCCTCGTGTTGTGTGTGTTCGGTCCGTCTCTCCGCTGTCATCCATTGCTGATCCACTGTCTGATCTTCAGATGCTCGACTAACTCCAGATTTACTCCTGAAAGAGTTTTGTGCTCGTGCTTCCATTTGAACCATCGCTGCTAACTCTGAACACACACACACACACACACACAGCTAAAGAACACACACTCGTCTATTACACTGATGATCCAGCAGCATGTTGATGCATTATTACCGCAGATGATCTGTCTGCGAGGGATCCTGCGTGTGGGCGGCGGCAAACCCTCGCAGCTCAGCGTCTGATTGGCTACTGCATCCTGCCCTCCACAGTGCAGCTCCGACAGGAAGAGACGCAGCAGCTTCCTGTAGTTACAGCGGGACAGAACCGTCTTCCTCAGCCCGTCCCCTGACCCGCGGCCCGACCCGCTCACCTGCAGGAAGTCATTGAGGCAGAAGAGGTCAGGAGGTCGAGGCTGTAGAGGCGCAGGTGCGGCGCGCTGAGGATTCTGGGAGAAACCGCTGATGATCGGAACGACACGAAGAGGCTGTGGACGGCAGGCGGACTCACTCAGCTCATCGTGATCTGGAAGCACAGAGACGACAGAATAGAATAGAATAGAATGGAACAGAATTAACATTCAAACAAAAAAGGGAGGTTTTACTTTTGTAAACAGTCTTATGTAGGCTCAATTTATATTTGGCTACAAAACTGTATTATCATTTATAGTGCGAGTAATTTTGCATCACAGTAATGAGAATAAGACATTTCCCCTCAAACTCAACACAATGAAATAAGACATGATATACTGCATAAAGAAAATAAAGCCCTTTTTTAGGACCAATAGTATTTCTGTATTGTGTACATCAGCAGCGTCATATATTAATAATAGTTCATATTGAAACAGCAGAGTAATTCACTGCATTTTAACATCTAAATAATAAAAATGTGAATGGAATTAACTGAATTTTCCTTATGCAGTGCCTTTACTATCAATAAATACGTTTATATCAAATTAAATGTCAGTATCATTAATCAGGGTGATTTCAGCTAAACATGTTTAATTCACCCAATCGATCCAAATATGATCATGAGCAGAACCGATGCAGTGAAGCAATACACCTGAAGATGAAAGTCACCTGCAGATGTGGTGTTCACTGGAGGCAGCGGCCGTCTCAGCAGCTCCATCACATCCACACTGCTTCCTCAGAGCATCAGACCTTACAAACATCACAGCCAACAACTACTACAATCCACATCCAGATATGAACATCTTCTTTCTCAATGTCCAGTGTTTCAATGTTTGAAACACTTTTTCAGAACATTGAGGGAACGTTCCATTTGATCATTTCTCAAAACGTTACATTTGAAAGCTCTCTGAAAGTTCTGAAACCAGAAGTAACGCTTCAAAAACGTTTGATGAACGTCCAACTGGAGCTCTAAAAAAATGCTGGGTTGTTTTAAGACAACTTTTGGGTTAAAAAACGTATTTTATTTTTAAATGAACCCAACAGTTGTGTTAGTCCACATTTGACCCGAAGTTGAAAACCCAGCATGTTTCAGAGTGCAGAAGAACACTCCATGAACCATGTATAAATGATGTTTAGAGAACATTATTAATGAACGTTACTGCAAGAATGCTTGTTCTGAATGAATCTCGCCAGAACTGACAGCTGATAGAAAATGAAGGACGTTCGTGTTTTTGCACCGCGTAAATCAGCAGTTTAAGAGTTAAATGCCGTGCAACCAGTGCTGCATGATGCAGAAATGAATTATCATATAATTATGCATTTATTGTGCATTGCAGTAACGTGAAAACAATCATGAATATATCATATATTTAACAAGATGTCGAGGTGTTTTCTTTCATTTTATTAGCCTATTTATTCTATTCATTTCCCACTATTATGATATAAGCTGTTATGTAATCATGTAAACCTCAAATGGTTATACAACAAGGTTTCAATACAAATAGTTAAATATCTGAATAATCTCTATAGGATCATATATTAATAATTAATAAAGCCGATTATATGGCGATCAAATATCAAATATGTCACGTTAAATAAAGTGTCGACACATCGATGATCTAATCAATACACTGTGCATGACGTCATCCGCGGATTGCAAACTTTAATCCATGAAAACAGAAATAAAGCGCGAGCCTGAAACTCACCAGAGCTCCGCCGTGAATCCGAGTCCTTAGCAACCGGCCTAGCAACCGCCTGTCAAACTCACCAACATCAAAGACAGACGTGACGTCACCTGCCGGTATACCGTCTGTGTGAGCTGGACTGTGTCGTCACTGCAGAGCACGAGATCTGAGGATAATTATGCACATACTACACACTCAGATAAAGCCATTCCCTGCAAATGGTGAGAGAAATCATGCAGTTTAATACTTTCTTCCAGCAACATTAACGGAACGCTCATGCAACGTTATCTCGTCTTTAATAATGTTCTCAAAATATTAGCACAACAACATCATTCCTCGTTCCTGGAACGCTTTTCTTGAAACTTTTAGCTGGACGTTTGTCTAAATGTTGCTACTTTCAGAGAAACACTCAAATGTAACGTTCACGTAACCAAGAAAAACCATGTTGTTTGCACCTGCACCTCAGTGAACCTTCAGAAATAATGTTTTCATAAGTTAATGGGAACTTTTGCGAAACATTCTTAGACATATTTTTGTGAGCTGGGACATCAGTGTGTCACTGCAAGTGAATG
The DNA here is from genome assembly GCF_001515645.1 of Sinocyclocheilus grahami. NCBI lineage: Eukaryota > Metazoa > Chordata > Actinopteri > Cypriniformes > Cyprinidae > Sinocyclocheilus > Sinocyclocheilus grahami. The sequence goes on from NW_015506978.1 coordinate 99,344, forward strand.
GGTGCCGTCAGAACGAGAGCTGATAAAAACATCACGAGTAATCCACAGCACTCCAGTCCATCAGTTAACATCTGGAGAAGACAAAAGCTGAAACACATCCAGCATTAAGACCTTTTTAACTAAAAGACCATAGAGTCTATAATCCATAATAACTCTTCCTCCAGTGAAAAAGTGCATCTGCTGTTGTCTCTCGCATCAGAATCCAGCCACATATGTGTTTAGAGCTGTTTAAACGCTGCTTGATCTGTGCAGATTTCTCTCCTGATTCACACCAGAACACTGACTCACTGGAGGAAGAGTTATTATGGATTATAGACTCTATGTATTTTAGTTAAAAGCATCTTAATGCTGGATTAGTTTCAGCTTCTGTCTTCTCCAGATGTTAACTGATGGACTGGAGTGCTGTGGATTATTGTGATGTTTTTATCAGCTCTCATTCTGACGGCACCCATTCACTTGCAGTGACACACTGATGCAATTTCTCCAAACCTGATGAAGAAACCAACTCATCCTGATCTCGGATGCACATGTTCAGCAGACTTCGGCTTTTGAACTATTCCTAAACCTGGTGGGTCGTCTGAATGTGGAAACATTTGCAGCAAGTCATGAGATGATTCTTAGATGATGACATTAGTTGATCCAAACGTGTGGTTATGTTCTTGAATGGATCCATCGAGAAGATCAAACCTCAGCGCGGTCAGATCTCAGAAGTGTGTCAGATGCTGTCAGACGCCCATCATGTTTGTGAGAGTGTGCAGATGGCAAGCGTCTGACCTTATAAAGACATGCAGCGTGCGTGTTCCCGTTTCGAGTGTCGTGTAGGCCGCTGTAAGTCACTTCCTTCCTCTCACATTTGAGTCTCTGCAGCTCCTCTGAACGTGCGTGTCCAGACTCAGAAGCAGCCTGAAGCCCAGCGTCCGTCTGCAGGTAAGAGAAACCCATCAAACCCATCTCTGACCATCACTGGATCTGACAGAAAACATGCTGCACTCTTCAGAACACAGCGCTTGATCTCACAGCAGAAGCTTTCGGTTCTTGATCAGGTGTGCTGAACACAGAAACTGCTTTATTTTAGGAGTGCTTAAAGATTGTGCAGGTTTGTGTTTCTCATGCATTTCATTAGATTCTTGACTTCTCAGGTTTAGATTCCTATTAATGCAGCAGCTTGCAGACATACAGTCGAGTCCAAACATCTGAAAGTGAAAATACTTCTATTTGCAAATGCCTTTTAATATAATAACTTTGTTTTTCCATTTCAAGTGACATTGCACTGAACAAAATTGGTGTACTCAGAAATTGCTAGTAAATTTCACAAATAATTACAAGGAAATGGCAAATAACACATTGAATTGAATGTGAAACACTCTAGTAACTTCACTGAAAAAGTAAATAAATAAAACAAATCTTGGAGTATGTTTGACAAGATTATGCTATTTCAGTTTTTCTGAGTTACTCGTCGTTTCTTTGTAACTGTTTGTGAAGTTTACTCGCAATTTCTGAGTGAAAACAGCTTCTACACCAACATTTTCTCAGCGTGGTTCAGAATGCTGGAACTGAATGAGACTCTGAGAGGCATGTTTTCAGCTTCTCTCGGTCTCGGAGGCCTGCTGTGTGTTCAGTGATGAAGTGTTGGGGGTTTTTGAGTCTACTCTGAAGCAGAAGTGAAGCTTTGCTCGGCTGTTAAAGTGAAACGGGAAACTGCGGTTGATCTGAGAAGAGACTGCATCTCATCTCTGAGCCTTAAAGTAGTGTTCACACCTTTGCCAAGCGTATGATGTGCGGCAGCAATTATTCACCATCATATCATATATCTCAGTTTCCAGGCCGTCGTCAGGCAGCGCTGAAAGAGGAAGATCAGAGCATGTGATGCACATTTAGAAACGATTCTGAAATAAGCAGCAGTTGTTCTGTTGCTCAAGTGTTTAAAGACGGAGAAAGGAGTTTTCAGTGAAACGTGACGGTCAGGTTTGTGCTGATAAAATAAAAGCGCTTATCTTGCCATGAAAGATGCAAATGAGCTTCTGATTGTTTGACTGCTGTGAACAGACGTCACTTTAAAGAGAGCAGCATTTGCATGTTAAATGCATTGATATGAGCGTCCGTCTGATGGGATTTATATGAATAAAACACAAACGAGCTCTTAGTTTTGTTCGTTTTCTCAGCACAGACTGTATCTGGAGATATAAACTAGTTAAGAGTTTAAAGCGCTTCCATGATCTCTGACAGATTCCTGCGTCTGGACGATTAGAGGATCTCACTCACGTCTCAGAAACATCTCACAGCTTCACAAGTCCAAACCCCAGCTGACAAAAATCAGCTTTAAAGGGTTAGTTCACCCAAAAATGAAAATCAGCCCATAAATGACTCACCCCCGAGGCATCCTAGGTGTATGTGACTTTCTTCTTTCAGACGAATCCAGTCGGAGGTATATAAAAAATTGTCTTTGATCTTTCAAGCTGTTTCATGGCACTCAGCGGGTGTTGCATGCATCAGTCCAAAAGAAGTTAAATAAAAAGCGGCCATCCATAAAAATAAAAAAAGTGTCTCACACGGCTCCGGGGGGTGAACAAAGGCCTTCTGTAGCGAATCCATGCGCTTTTGTATGAAAAATATCCATATTCAGAACATAATAATCACTCTAATCTAGCTTGCGCCAGCAGTTGTACACAGAAGCAGCTCCGGGCGGATGACGTGTGAGGTCAGCGCTGTGCATGCGCCGCTCAGAAGTGACGAATGCTGAAGCGCAGCGGAGAGATCTAAACAAAACAACGGTCACTAATTAGAAGCACAAAACGAGGATTTGTAAAGAAGAATGTCGGGAGGATTTGGATATGAGCCAAGAGGAGACTGGTTTTCCTTTGCTAAAGTAAGGAGACTTTGCTTCCTTTGCTGCTGTTAACAAACGTTGGTTTTCACGAGACTCTCCGGCGCATGCCCAGCGCTGACCTCATACGTCATGCTCCCGGAGCTGCTTCTGTGTACAACAGTGAGCGCAAGCTAGATTAAAGTAATTATTACGTTCTGAATATGGATATTTTTCTTACAAAAACACATTGATTCGCTACAGTGACAACTAACATTTTTCAAAAAATAAAAAGTTCCATGAAAGATTTATAAATGCAGTTTTTGTGCTAACGTTTTGAGAAAGTTATTAAAGACCAGACTAACAAGAATCTGTTCTAAGAACGTTTTGCTAACATTTCCATTAAGTTATGAGATGTTTTTTTTCCTGAATGTTCTCTGAATGCTCCAAACATAGTTTTTTGTTTCTTTGTTTAAGCGGAAGTTAAATTTTATCATTGGAATGTAACATTTAAAAAAATGTTTTTTAAACATTCCATGAACGATTTTCCATTCAACATTCTGAGAACATTATGAATGAACGTTCTATTAATGTTACGGGAAGAACGTTTGCTCATAACTTTGTTAGCTGGATCTGCTGGCGTCTCATTCGCTGCTTGTTTATATCTTCATAACTGCTGCAGATGTACAGTAAAGATCACAGGCATTGCTCGATGTGGCAACAACAGTTAATAATAATTCTCAAGCAGTTGTAGCTTCTCTCCTCAAACCACAGACTGTTACTCAGAGAGCAGCAGCAGTGTTTCCGGTGCGAAGCTCTTGCACAAGCTTTCCTCTGGACGTGTTCATCAGTGTCTGTCTGGCTCGGATCCTCAGGTGATCGATCGAGACCGGAGAAGATGGCAGGCACATCACACATCCCAGCGGAGGAGATGGAGGAGCTGAGAGAGGCCTTCAGTAAAGTGGGTGAGTGAGGACACAAACACATTTCATTCCCATTCAGCTTCATCTGCAGAGAAACCATCGGTGAAGCAGACTCGACCGATTCATGACGAAAGAAGGGATTCAACTCTTTCCATTCCCCTTCCTCAGCTATTACATTATGTATTAATGATTCTTTTAGAACTTTTGCACAAATAATTTGTTCAGCAAAAATACTAACAAAAATAACAGTACTTTTTGAGCCTCATTTCATTAGATTAAATGTGCATTTGAGACACTGAGTTTTGTTGTGTAATCTATTCATGAAAAGAGTGATTGAGAGCATGTGTTGACACTGGCCTTTGACCTCGCCCACAGATGTGGACGGTAACGGTCACATCAGCACCGATGAACTGAACCAGCTCTTTAAGGAGGCGAACCTGCCGTTGCCGGGATACCGCGTGCGTGAGATCGTCCAGGAGCTCAGCAGAACCATGGACCTCAACCAGGACGGGAAGATCACCTTCGACGAGTTCGCCAAGGTCAGGTCAAAGGTCACCCCAATGATGCTCTTCCAGAACAGATATCTAAACCTCCTCGACTGCAGAAGCACAGTGACAGCCGATATCAAGCCTGATTTCAAAATGTTCAATTCATCGAGTTTTTGACTCGAAACAAGAACGAGTATCTTAGAACATCT
>NW_015506978.1:103776-117656 GCF_001515645.1 Sinocyclocheilus grahami
AAAAGAAACAGGAAGTGTTGATATACTGTAAGTAAATTAATTAATAATTTTATGATTCCAGAAGTTGTTTTTATTTTTATATCTTCCATTTTAATGTACATTTTTGTTAAAGTTTTAGTAATTTTGTTGTTTGCTATTGTCCCTTTTAGTAGGCTAGTTTTTATAAAAATATATATATCTGAAACATTTTTTTATTTAAATTTTTATTTCAGTTTTAGCTTTAGTTATTTAAGTACACCAAGTTAAACTCTATTAAAATGAGAAATGCTGCCTTGGGAAGCAGCTGAAATAGAAGGCATGTTATTTTCAGGTTTACTTTATTCCAGGTGTTGCGAGTTGAGGGTTGATTACTTACAGTATATCAACACTTCCTGTTTCTTTTATTATTATATTATAAAAGAAACAGGAAGTGTTGATATACTGTAAGTAAATTAATTAATCATTTTATGATTCCAGAAGTTGTTTTTATTTTTATATCTTCCATTTTAATGTACTTTTTGTTAAAGTTTTAGTAATTTTGTTGTTTGCTATTGTCCCTTTTAGTAGGCTAGTTTTTAAAAAATATATATATATCTGAAACATTTTTTTATTTAAATTTTTATTTCAGTTTTAGCTTTAGTTATTTAAGTACACCAAGTTAAACTCTATTAAAATGAGAAATGCTGCCTTGAGAAGCAGCTGAAATAGAAGGCATGTTATTTTCAGGTTTACTTTATTCCAGGTGTTGCGAGTTGAGGGTTGTGTTGAGGGTTGTGTTGAGGGTTGTGTTGAGGGTTGGGTTGAGGGTTGAGTTGAGGGTTGAGTTGAGGGTTGAGTTGAGGGTTGAGTTGAGGGTTGAGTTGGAGGTTGAGTTGGAGGTTGAGTTGGAGGTTGAGTTGTGAGTTGTTGAGTTGTTGGAGGTTGAGTTGTGAGTGGTTGAGTTGTGAGTGGTTGAGTTGTGAGTGGTTGAGTTGTGAGTGGTTGAGTTGTGAGTGGTTGAGTTGTGAGTGGTTGAGTTGTGAGTTGAGTTTGTGAGGTGAGGTAGAGGTTGAGTTTGTGGGTTGTGTTTGTGGGTTGAGTTTGTGGGTTGAGTTGGAGGTTGAGTTTGTGGGTTGAGTTGGAGGTTGAGTTTGTGGGTTGAGTTTGTGAGTTGAGTTGGAGGTCGAGTTGAGTCTGAGGTTGGGTTGAGTTGAGTTGGAGGTTGGGTTGAGTTGTAGTGTTAGTGTTAGTGGAGTGTAACAGCCCTGCTGCTGAGGCTCTAGCTGCGAGCGACTGCAGGGTTGAGTTGAGGGTTGAGTTGAGGGTTGGGTTGAGGGTTGGGTTGAGGGTTGGGTTGAGGGTTGAGTTGAGGTTGAGTTGGAGGTTGAGTTTGTGGGTTGAGTTGGAGGTTGAGTTGGAGGTTGAGTTTGTGGGTTGAGTTTGTGAGTTGAGTTGGAGGTCGAGTTGAGTCGGAGGTTGGGTTGAGTTGAGTTGGAGGTTGGGTTGAGTTGAGTTGGAGGTTGGGTTGAGTTGTAGTGTTAGTGTTAGTGGAGTGTAACAGCCCTGCTGCTGAGGCTCTAGCTACGAGCGACTTTAGAAACTAAAGGCTTCTCCATCCGTCGGTCTTCTGTCTCAGGTGGTCCGTGACCTGAAGAGCTCAGAAGTGGCCAAGACCTTCCGTAAAGCCATTAATAAGAAGGAGGGCATCTATTCAGTGGCTGGAACCTCGGAACAGTCTGGAACGCAGCACTCGTACTCCGGTGAGACCAACACACTGCAGAACAATCACACAAAACCAGCTTTACACACCACATCCCTCTGATAACAGACAACACACAACCTTCTCACAACTCTCACAACTATATAAATGCTAGGAGAAATCATTCTTACATTACATTCAGTCATTTAGCAGATGCTTTTATCCAAAGCAGCTTACAGATGAGCAACAGAAGCCATCAAAACCAACAAAAGAGCAATGATAAGCATTATTCATATAATAATGAAATATTATTAGCACTTGATGAACGCTCTCATAATGTTGAGAGAAAATGTTCTTAAAAATAAACATTCAAATAACGTAAATAATAAATAAGTAGAACATTTAAGAAAGGTTTTAGTCATTTTTAAATAACATTCTAATCACGACAAGAAACCTGGACATTAACGTTCTTAGAATATTAAAAATAAATGTTTCAATAATGTTATATTTTGTGTGAAAATAAAGTTAGTAGAACGTTGGAGGAAATGTTCTAATCCCAACAAGAAAACTGGACATTTTAACGTTCTTAGACTATTAAAAAACTATAATAAAAAAAATAAATAATTAAAAACAATGTTACATTTTGGGTAAAAAAAAAAAATGTGTAGAACGTTTAAGAAACATTTTTGTAACCTTTAAATAACGTTCTAATCGCAACAAAAAAACCTGGACATTTTAATATTTTTTTAATATAAAAAAATATTCAAATAACATTATATCTTGGGTAAAAAAATAAAGTTAGTAGAACATTTAAGAAACGTTTTTGTAACCTTTAAATAACGTTCTAATCACAAGAAGAACATTTCAGCGTTTTAGAAACACTTCAGACCAATGTTCCACAATGCTTTATAACTAAATGAATGGTCTGTGCCGTGTGCAGAGGAGGAGAAGGTGGCGTTCGTGAACTGGATCAATAAAGCGCTGGAGAAGGATCCGGACTGCCAGCATGTTGTCCCCATGGATCCCAGCTCCAATGATCTGTTCACCGCGGTGGGCGACGGCCTCGTGCTCTGGTACTACAGCGTTAACACACCTTCATGTTCAAGATTTCACTCGTCAGACACATGAGTTTATGCTCTGTTCACAGTAAAATGATCAACCTGTCAGTGCCGGACACTATCGACGAGAGAACCATCAACAAGAAGAAGCTGACGCCCTTCACCATCCAGGTCAGCCCACAAACACTGGAGTCTTTCACACACTGCTGATCTATTGGAGTTTAATGCTGATGCTCATCTTTAAATGTGCAGGAGAATCTGAACCTCGCGCTGAACTCTGCCTCCGCCATCGGTTGCCACGTGGTGAACATCGGAGCAGAGGACCTGAAAGAGGGCAGGCAGCATTTAGTGCTGGGGCTCCTGTGGCAAGTCATCAAAATCGGCCTGTTCGCCGACATCGAAATTAGTAGGAATGAAGGTACAAATTACTACAAAACCATCACACACACACACACTGACCTTACAGACACACACAGATACTCACGCGCACATTCACACTCACACACACTCACACTGACCTCACAGACACTCACGCGCAAACACTCACTCACTCACTCACTCACTCACATAAACACACACACACACACACACACACTCACCTCACATAAACACACACACACACTCACATGCGCGCACACACACACACACAGACAGACAGACAGACACACACACTCACACTCACACAGACCCAGACACTCACACACTCACACAGACAGGACCTGAAAGAGGGCAGGCAGCATTTAGTGCTGGGGCTCCTGTGGCAAGTCATCAAAATCGGCCTGTTCGCCGACATCGAAATTAGTAGGAATGAAGGTACAAATTACTACAAAACCATCACACACACACACACTGACCTTACAGACACACACAGATACTCACGCGCACATTCACACTCACACACACTCACACTGACCTCACAGACACTCACGCGCAAACACTCACTCACTCACTCACTCACTCACATAAACACACACACACACACACACTCACCTCACATAAACACACACACACACTCACATGCGCGCACACACACACACAGACAGACAGACAGACACACACACACACACAGACAGACAGACAGACACACACACTCACACTCACACAGACCCAGACACTCACTCACATGCGCGCACACACACACACAGACAGACAGACAGACACACACACTCACATGCGCGCTCACACTCACACAGACCCAGACACTCACACACTCACACAGACAGACAGACACACACGCGCACACAGACACAGACACTCACACTGACAGACAGACAGACAGACACACACACACACACACACACACACACACACAGAGACACAGACACACACACACACACACACACAGAGACACAGACACACACACACACACACACACAGAGACACAGACACACACACACACACACACACAGAGACACAGACACACACACACACACACACACAGAGACACAGACACACACACACACACACACACAGAGACACAGACACACACACACACACACACACAGAGACACAGACACACACACACACACACACACAGAGACACAGACACACACACACACACACACACAGAGACACAGACACACACACACACACACACACAGAGACACAGACACACACACACACACACACACAGAGACACAGACACACACACACACACACACACAGAGACACAGACACACACACACACACACACACAGAGACACAGACACACACACACACACACACACAGAGACACAGACACACACACACACACACACACAGAGACACAGACACACACACACACACACACACAGAGACACAGACACACACACACACACACACACAGAGACACAGACACACACACACACACACACACAGAGACACAGACACACACACACACACACACACAGAGACACAGACACACACACACACACACACACAGAGACACAGACACAGACAGAGAGACAGACACACTCAGACACTCACACGCGCACACTCACACACACACCTGAATGAGTTTCTTTATTCTGCTGAGCATAAAAGAAGAGATTTTGCAGAATGTTGGTAATCATTCACTCGACGGTAGCCATTGACTTCCATAGTATTTTTTTTTCTTACTATGGAAGTCAATGGCTACCGTCAACTCTTTGGTTACCAACATTCTGCAAAATCTCTTCTTTGATGCTCAGCAGAATAAACAAACTCGTACAGATTTAAAACAATGTGAAGGGTGAGTAAATGACGACAATATTATAATTTTTGGCTTTAAAAAATATAGAATTTTCTTTCTAGGTTTGCAGAACGTTACCCTAAAAATAACCATTATTTATTTTATGGTTGTAAAATTAAAACCTAAAGATAACCATTAAGTTATACAGAACATTTCCTAATAGTTATTTTTAGGTTTTATTTCAACAACTATAAAATAGAGAATGTTCTGTGTAAGTTATTATATGACTGTAAAAATAAAACCTAAATGTAACCATTAGAGAACATTCTGTATAAATTATTTTATAGTTCTACAAATAAAACCAAAAAACAACCACGAGTGAACGTTATTATATGGTTGTGATATAAAGCTAAAAACCACCATTAAGGAATGTTCTGTTTATTTTATTGTTGTCTAAAAAAACCTCCCTGCAATGTTCTGGGAACATTATTTTATGGTTGTAAGAAATACTAATATAAAAAAAAGAACATTCCTGGAACATCATTATTTGGTTAAATCAAGAACCAAATACTAACAACATTAGGGAACATTCTGAGTTTGCATCTTTCTTTAGAGTAAATGACACGTGTGCTGATCTAATGAATGACATTCAGACATTACGAGAGTCACATGATCACGTGTGTGTGTGTGTGTGTGTGTGTGATGACATTCAGACATTACGAGAGTCACATGATCACGTGTGTGTGTGTGTGTGTGTGTGTGTGTGTGTGTGTGTGCAGCGCTGATCGCTCTGCTCAGGGACGGAGAGAGTCTGGAGGATCTGGTCAAGCTGTCTCCTGAGGAGCTGCTGCTGCGCTGGGCTAACTATCACCTGGAGGAGGCCGGCTGCTCCAAGATCAACAACTTCAGCTCTGACATCAAGGTAAGTGAAGATGCTTTACTGTAGCAGAACATAAAAACACTTCAGACTGAACCCCAGGCATGATGTCTCGCCCTATCTATCTATCTATCTATCTATCGCAACAACCGTGGTAATAGTAACACCCTAGCAACAGTATCCATGACCTTAAAGCTCACAAACTCAAGATTTGAAAATAATTTTAAACTTTAAGGCTTTTAAATTTTTACATTTACAATTACATTAGAATAGAATAGAATAGGTAAGTGCTAGTATTAATTGGTCAGGTGCTGGCGAAAAAGATGTGTCTATAGATGATTTTTGAAATACTCAGCTGCTCGAATTGAGATCGGCAAGTCGTTCCACCAGCTGGGAACGGTCCAGGAAAAGCTATAAAATAGAGAATGTTCTGTGTAAGTTATTATATGACTGTAAAAATAAAACCTAAATGTAACCATTAGAGAACATTCTGTATAAATTATTTTATAGTTCTACAAATAAAACCAAAAAACAACCACGAGTGAACGTTATTATATGGTTGTGATATAAAGCTAAAAACCACCATTAAGGAATGTTCTGTTTATTTTATTGTTGTCTAAAAAAACCTCCCTGCAATGTTCTGGGAACATTATTTTATGGTTGTAAGAAATACTAATATAAAAAAAAGAACATTCCTGGAACATCATTATTTGGTTAAATCAAGAACCAAATACTAACAACATTAGGGAACATTCTGAGTTTGCATCTTTCTTTAGAGTAAATGACACGTGTGCTGATCTAATGAATGACATTCAGACATTACGAGAGTCACATGATCACGTGTGTGTGTGTGTGTGTGTGTGTGTGTGTGTGTGTGTGCAGCGCTGATCGCTCTGCTCAGGGACGGAGAGAGTCTGGAGGATCTGGTCAAGCTGTCTCCTGAGGAGCTGCTGCTGCGCTGGGCTAACTATCACCTGGAGGAGGCCGGCTGCTCCAAGATCAACAACTTCAGCTCTGACATCAAGGTAAGTGAAGATGCTTTACTGTAGCAGAACATAAAAACACTTCAGAACCAACCCCAGGCATGATGTCTCGCTCTATCTATCTATCTATCTATCTATCTATCTATCTATCTATCTATCTATCTATCTATCTATCTATCTATCTATCTATCTATCGCAACAACCGTGGTAATAGTAACACCCTAACAACAGTATCCATGACCTTAAAGCTCACAAACTCAAGATTTGAAAATAATTTTCAACTTTAAGGCTTTTAAATTTTTACATTTACAATTACATTAGAATAGAATAGAATAGGTAAGTGCTAGTATTAATTGGTCAGGTGCTGGCGAAAAAGATGTGTCTATAGATGATTTTTGAAATACTCAGCTGCTCGAATTGAGATCGGCAAGTCGTTCCACCAGCTGGGAACGGTCCAGGAAAAGGTCTGTGAGAGTGATTTTGTGCCTCTTTGGGCACAACCTTCACTTGCAGAACACAAGCTTCTGGAGAGCGCATAAGTCTGAACTATTTGATGCGAGCGGCTATCGGAAGACGAGAGAAGAGAGGTGTGACGTGGGCTCTCTTCGGCTCGTTGAAGACCACTCTTGCCGCAGCATTCTGGATCAGTTGCAGAGGCTTGATAGTGCATGCCAGAAGGCCCACCAAGAGAGCATTACAATAGTCCAGTCTGGAGAAAACAAGAGCTTGGACAAGGAGTTGTGCGGCCTGCTCCGATAGGAAAGGTCTAATCTTCCTAATGTTGTATAAGGCAAACCTGCAGGACCGGACTGTTGTAGCAATATGGTCTGTGAAGCTTAGCTGATCATCCATCACAACTCCAAGGTTCCTGGCTGTCCTAGAAGGAGTTATGGTTGACGAACCTAGCTGTATAGAGAAGTTGTGATGAAGTGCTGGGTTGGCTGAGACCTTGAGCAGTTCTGTCTTAGCAAGGATGAGTTGAAAGTGATGAACATTCATCCAGCTAGAAATGTTTGTCAGATGCCAACAGCTACCGTTGGATCATCTGGTTGGAATGAGAAGTAGAGTTTAGTGTCATCAGCATTGCAGTGATAAGAAAAGCCATGTTTCTGAATGGCAGATCCTAATGACGACATGTAGATGGAGAAGATAAGCGGTCCAAGCACTGAGCCTTGAGGAACCCCAGTAGCAAGAGGTTATGACTTAGAAACCTCACCCCTCCAAGACACCCTGAAGGACCTACCTGAGAGGTAAGACTTGAACCACTGGAGTGCAGTTCCTGAGATACCCATCTTCATGAGGGTGGACAGGAGGATCTGGTGGTTAACTGGATCAAAAGCAGCAGACAGATCCAGCAAGATGAGTACTTAGGTGTCTTTGCAATGAATGGAAGAAGGGATGTCTGTAGTTTTGGATTTAGAGAGGGCTTCTTAAACAGTGGGGTTACCCGAGCCTGCTTAAATGCTGTGGGAAATGTACCAGCGTGAAGAGAGGTGTTGATAATGTGAGTGAGCGCAGGTATAAATGAAGAAGAAATGGCCTGAAGGAGGTGAGTGGGGATAGGATCAAGCGGGCACGTAGTAGGATGACTGGAAAGGATAAGTTTGGAAACGTCTGCCTCTGAGAGTGGAGAGAAGGAGGAGAGACTAAAGTGTTGTCAGTGGCACAGTAGCGTGTGTAGATAAGGTCTAATTGGCTACCTGACTTGTGAGTAGCTGTAGTAGACACTCGCTTGAGGCCGAATGAGGCAAGCAGAGTTGAAGTCAGCAGCCTGGGGTTTTTCCAGGTGCATGCTGAAGTCACCGAGTAGTACCAGAGGAGCACCGTCCTCAACTTTTAACATTTTGTCATGAGCAACTCTAGTTCACACTGTGATTAACAATGTAAATGAAGCTGTTCTCTGGAGGTAAATATGTTGAAACACACACCGAGATGGAGACAGCGCACTCATAACCTCACCTTCAGCTGTTGTCTGTAGGACTCCAAGGCCTATTACAACATCCTGAACCAGGTGGCACCCAAAGGAGACGAGGAGGGCATCCCGGCCATCCCGATCGACATATCTGGAATACGGGTGAGGAAACACCTCCTCAACACATCATCACGTGCACACATTCAGACAGCACTTCATTAAAACTCCTATCGTAACAGGAGAAAGACGACCTGAAGAGAGCCGAGTGCATGCTGGTACAGGCCGACCGGCTCGGCTGCCGACAGTTCGTCACGGCCACAGACGTGGTCCGCGGAAACCCCAAACTCAACCTGGCCTACGTAGCCAATCTCTTCAACAAGTACCCGGCTCTGAAGAAGCCCGAGAACCAGGACATCGACTGGAGCTCTATTGAGGGTGAGTCCATCATTTACTCTCTATTTTGACCAAACAGTTTATAAGTGAAATGGTTTGATTCCCAACATCCTTCAAAAAGTCATACAGGTTTGGAGCGACGTGAAGGAGAGTAGATGATCACTTTTAGCTGGACTGTCACTTTAAGACCTCTCTAATATTTCAGCTGTTTCTCCTAGACGTCAGTGAGATTAAATGGAGACGTTTGCTGAAGTCTCCTGCTTCTCAGATGTTTCTCCCGAGAAAAAGAGCCCAGTAATCTCACACTCTCAAAATATAACTACATATAAGGCATTTATATTAATGCATTTAATAGACAACTTATGTCGGTGCACATCTTTATCTTGATGATTTAATGTTTGAGGAATACAAACAGTGCTCAGATTTGCCAATATACCAAAGTTTGTGAACTCGAACATTCTCAGCAGTTAACGAGTCGTTCATAAGTACAATCGGAGATGCTGATCAATATTCACAGATATGATGTTCAGCTGCTGATCTGATCATGTTCTCATGTTTGTCAGGAGAGACCAGAGAGGAGCGAACCTTCAGGAACTGGATGAACTCACTGGGCGTCAATCCACGCGTCAATCATCTCTACGTGTGAGTGTCAGAAACCCCATCAGCAGCGCTGTACTCGCTAGAAAACACAGGCCAGGACGGATCATCTACAGAGAATAAAGCACATTAGTGGATGCTAAAGAGAAATGAGTGATGCACCAAAATCTCAGTCATTCATTTTCAGTTTTGACGTTTAATTAGCGCTTCTCTGACGTTTTGACTGTGTTGGTGCGTAAACTACAACAGGTAAACAATTTCAACTGCAGAAAGACGTCAAAAACAGCTAGTAAACAACACGTGACGTCACACTGACCTCAGAAAAGACATTCAATGAACAAAACCAAAAAAATTTAGAGAGGAGCGTTTTTGGTAAATATATGTACTACATTACATATTCATATATATTTTTTGTACTTAATCTGTTGTCCTCATTATTTCATGTGATTAAATATATGAGTTTTTATTACAATCACCGATTCAACTACGAATTGGAGTAGAAACAATTATATCATTAAAAAGTATCAAAACTGGCTTATGTGCAATTGAAATGTTTGCATACAACTCAGTTTTTATTTGAGTGTTGATTAGTAAATACATTTGATTAATTAATTTTGAGTTTTCAGCTAAATTCAAACTTTTAATTTTGTTTTACAGTGTTTCTGTAAAAAAATTTATTTCGGTGCATCACTAACTCTACAGTATATTTACTGTATCTATAGTGCGTTTCTGTATTATGACCTTCACATTATACATCAAAGCAAAGAAGTTTTAATTTCTACACATAACCGAATTCAAATAAGCATTTTTGTTTCCAGTATGATGATGAAACCACCGTCTGAAACCTTTGATAATGAAAACGGTGCACTAGTATCCAGGCTAACGAAAAGAACGTAAAAAAAACGTTATTTCTAAAAGTTCTCTGAACGTTCAAATTGTCAAAATGTTTTTCTTGGTTATGTGAACATTAGAGAAAACTTCAAAGAAACATTCCATTGTATCATTTTTTGCAACATTATGGGAACGTTACTTTTAAAAGTTCTCTCAACCATCAGAAGCTTGTGACATGTTTTAATGTGACATGTTTAGTTAAACATTCAAAAGAAAAACACTTCATGAACCAAGCATGAATAATGTTTTTGTGCGAACCTTATTAAAGAGGGGATAACTGAACAAACGTTTATTAATGTTACTGGAAGAACGTTTGTTCATAGCTTGGAGAGAACCTGCTGGGAGGTGATTTCAGACGCTGCCGGAGACACTGGCGCAGGCTCTCACGGTGTTCTCGGTGTTCTTCCAGGGATCTGGCCGATGCTCTGGTGATCTTCCAGCTCTATGAGAAGATCAAGGTTCCTGTGGACTGGGACAGAGTCAACAAACCGCCGTATCCCAAACTGGGCAGCAACATGAAAAAGGTACAAATGCAGTATAACAGAGGGTCATGACTCATCACTGAAACGCTTCAAAGGCCCCATGAAATGACTCGTGAACTTCTGCCTTCACGTAAAAAAAAAAGTGTATTTTATACATATGTTTTTATCATTATAAAATATTTCTATGTAATATAAAAATATATATATATAGAAATGTATTTATAATTAATACATAATTTACTAAATATTAACATATTATTTTATATATAAATGATTACATGATTTATCACTTAGTTATGCTTGCAATTTAACAAAAGCATTTATTTAGCATAACCTTTTAACTTTACTTTTGCTAAAATGAAAACTGAAAGTATAAAAATAAAAGCTAAATTAAAGTATTACTAAAACTATAAGTAATTTCGTTTAGTTTAAGCTGAAGCACTGAACTACTAAAAAGAAAAAACATTTTTTTTATTTATTTCTATTTAGTAGTTCGGTAGTTCACTAAAAATGAAATAAAAATAAATTAAACCTAAATAGTAATAGTTTGTGAAAAAAACTAAAAATGACCAAAACACATAACAAAATTACTACAAATTTAACAAAGTAAATAAATAAAAGCTAAATCAAAATATGAATAAAAATTATAATAATATATAAATAATACTAAAATAACAGACAGGAACTCAAACACACAATCATCCACATATAAGTGTGTTTTCCTCACACACACTCTCTCTCTCTCACACACACACACACACTCACACACACACACACACACTCTCTCTCTCTCTCTCTCTCTCTCTCACACACACTCTCTCTCTCTCTCTCTCTCACACACACACACACTCTCTCTCTCTCTCACACACTCACACACACTCTCTCTCTCTCTCTCTCTCTCTCTCACACACACTCTCTCTCTCTCTCTCTCTCACACACACACACACTCTCTCTCTCTCTCACACACTCACACACACTCTCTCTCTCTCTCTCTCTCTCTCTCACACACACTCTCTCTCTCTCTCTCTCTCACACACACACACACTCTCTCTCTCTCTCACACACTCACACACACTCTCTCTCTCTCTCTCTCTCTCTCTCACACACACTCTCTCTCTCTCTCTCTCTCACACACACACACACTCTCTCTCTCTCTCACACACTCACACACACTCTCTCTCTCTCTCTCTCTCTCTCTCACACACACTCTCTCTCTCTCTCTCTCTCACACACACACACACTCTCTCTCTCTCTCACACACTCACACACACTCTCTCTCTCTCTCTCTCTCTCTCTCACACACACTCTCTCTCTCTCTCTCTCTCACACACACACACACTCTCTCTCTCTCTCACACACTCACACACACTCTCTCTCTCTCTCTCTCTCTCTCTCACACACACTCTCTCTCTCTCTCTCTCTCACACACACACACACTCTCTCTCTCTCTCACACACTCACACACACTCTCTCTCTCTCTCTCTCTCTCTCTCACACACACTCTCTCTCTCTCTCTCTCTCACACACACACACACTCTCTCTCTCTCTCACACACTCACACACACTCTCTCTCTCTCTCTCTCTCTCTCTCACACACACTCTCTCTCTCTCTCTCTCTCACACACACACACACTCTCTCTCTCTCTCACACACTCACACACACTCTCTCTCTCTCTCTCTCTCGCTCTCACTCACACACACTCTCTCTCACACACACGTGTATAACTGGATTATTGTGGATTGCAGCTGGAGAACTGTAACTACGCAGTGGAGCTGGGGAAGAAGGAGGCCAAGTTCTCTCTGGTGGGAATCGCTGGTCAGGATCTGAACGAAGGCAATCGGAAACTGACGCTCGCTCTGCTCTGGCAGCTCATGAGGAGGTCAGACACGCAAACACGTGATCATACGCTTCAGATCCACACAAACACAGTCACTCAAGATCATCCGCTTGAGATCCACACGCCTGCTGAAGGTCTCGCTCATCTTCTGTCTGCAGATACACACTCAACATCCTGGAGGATCTGGGCGACGGGCAGAAGGTCATCGACGACACCATCGTGATCTGGGTTAACGACGCACTCACACAGGCCGGCAAAGGCACCATCAGCGGCTTTAAAGTAAGCAGCTCACGCTCACCGTGAAGAAAAACACATGTTCCGTCCGTATCAGAACTTACCTCTTCTGTTATGATTCTGCAGGACGGATCCATAAGCAGCAGCATGCCGGTCCTGGACCTGATTGACGCCATCCAGCCCGGCTCCATCCGCTACGACCTTCTCAAGGCAGAAGACCTGACAGACGAAGAGAAACTCAATAATGCCAAGTACATCACAGTCACACTCCTCATTAGCATATTAATGAATATTAAACAGATGTTCTGGGTTTGATAGGAGTTCAGCGCTGTGGTGTAACGTGACACATGGAAAAATATTTCTCTTAAAAGTCTACAGTTTTCTTAAAAGTCAGAATTGCGAGAAAAATCTGAATTGCGAGAAAGTGATAATTGTGAGACAAACTTAGTATTATGAGAAAGTCAGAATTGCGAGATATAAAATCTGAATTATGAGAAAGTCAGAATTGCGAGATATAAACTCAGCATTACGAGAAAGTCAGAATTGCGAGATATAAAATCAGAATTACGAGAAAGTCAGAATTGCGAGATATAAACTCAGTATTACGAGAAAGTCAGAATTGCGAGATATAAACTCAGTATTATGAGAAAGTCAGAATTGCGAGATATAAACTCAGAATTATAAGAAAGTCAGAATTGCGAGATATAAACTCAGTATTACGAGAAAGTTAGAACTGCGAGATATAAACTCAGTATTATGAGAAAGTCAGAATTGCGAGATATAAACTCAGTATTATGAGAAAGTCAGAA
>NW_015506978.1:122289-125550 GCF_001515645.1 Sinocyclocheilus grahami
TGCGAGATATAAACTCAGAATTATGAGAAAGTCAGAATTGCGAGATATAAACTCAGAATTATAAGAAAGTCAGAACTGCGAGATATAAACTCAGTATTACGAGAAAGTTAACTGAACTTCTACTGAACCCAGAACTGTTGAAAATCAAACAGCATGTCAAACTCACCGATGTGTTCTCAGGTACGCGATCTCTATGGCGAGGAAGATCGGAGCGCGAGTGTATGCGCTGCCGGAGGATCTGGTGGAGGTCAAGCCCAAGATGGTGATGACGGTGTTCGCCTGCCTCATGGCTCGAGGAATGAGACGAATCTAGAAGCGCAGGATTATACGCCTGCTTTTATATTTCTTTGTCTTTTATAGTTGTTGCTCAGTTACTGGGTTCCCACCATCATGCGTTTATCATGAAAACTTCTCAGGGGAATATGAACTAACAGTTCTTGAATAATCGATTCAATCTATCCTGCTGTCTTCATTAACCTCTAGATAATCAGGCTTAACCTGTGTACAAAAAAGGTCAAAGGTCGCGTATGTTTGTGTCTATGAGCACTGTGTGCGTATGTGGAATATAAAGTCAGGCCAGTTGTGCTCTTTTGAATGTTCAGGTACTTCAGACTATAAACGACAGTAAACACACGTGCCGTCTCTGAATCCGATGTACATGTTTAAATGTCACTGGAAATCAATGTGCAAATAAAAAACATTTTTTAACTCGAGTGTTTGTGCTTGTTTCATACTACGGACATGCTATTAGGTAACACGCTTCCTCCAGTGAAAGAGTGCATCTGCTGTTGTCTCTCGCATCAAAATGCAGCCACATATGTGTTTAGAGCTGTTTAAACGCTGCTTGATCTGTGCAGATTTCTCTCCTGATTCACACCAGAACACTGACTCACTGGAGGAAGAGTTATTATTGATTATAGACTCAATGTATTTTAGTTAAAAACGTCTTAATGCTGGATGTGTTTCAGCTTTTGTCTTCTCCAGATGTTAACTGATGGACTGGAGTGCTGTGGATTACTCGTGATGTTTTTATCAGCTCTCATTCTGACGGCACCCATTCACTTGCAGTGAGACACTGACACAATGCTACATTTCTCCAAACCTGATGAAGAAACAAACTGAGCACGGTTTTATTTTTGGCTGAACTGTTCCTATAACTAATATGCTTTAGAGGTATTTTTCGTTGTTAGTTCATGTTCAACAAATGGAGTTTTAATGCGTTACTAGTGAATCTCATTGGGTTGATGGTTTATGCTGGTTTAAAACGTAAACTACCCTGTTGTCCAGCTCTAAACTGATCAATGTGACTAACACGAGACGATACAAACATTGACATAATGACCTTCCGTAAAACCGAGCCGCATAAATGCACTTCAAACCCGTCACAAAGCGGAGGAGTTCACAGACACACAAACTGAAGCGCGTCGTCTGAGAACGTGTACGCAACCATCACTTTAATGGACAAAAAATACAGGTGTTTGGGATCAAAACAGGTCACGATAGTGGAGCACATGTTGTAAAGATAGGAAGAGAAAACAGATGGAGTTCGTACGCCGTTCAGTCTGTGCGCTGAAAGGCTGAACTCGTGTGCTTTAATAGAGGAGAGACTCAGCTTTAGTCCTTGAGCTCATTTGGCCGTCTTGCCCTCGGCTGGCATCTCTCCGTTATCCAGAGTCTTGAGGAGGCGGAAGAGACCGGCGGCCTCACGGATTCGGCTGAACTCGATGCAGAAGGCCTGCACCTCGATGAACAGATCCTGAACATTAATGATCTTATTCCTGATGAGGGACTGGAGGAAGACGCACACCAGACGCACCAGACGGTTCTTCAGGAGACACAACAGACAATCACTTACCATCACACAATAACACACTTCCCTCGGTTCTACAATCCGTGTCATGTTGCTACAACTGCTGTAATATTGCATCTATGTGATGTAGCAGCTCACATAAATCAATGAACACCGAATCAGACCAGTTAATATAAGAACGGTCACTTACACTCATTTAGAAAATATTATCTGCACAATAATAGCAGCACTGATGAAATCATCATCAACTCGGTCCTGCATCAAATCAATACAAGTTGATACAACTGATTTAGGGTCTGTTTTACGGTTTCACGTCACTTTCTCACTAAATAGGATGCATTTCATAGCATTTGTGTGATGAAGTGCATTAAAGTTTAATTTAAAAAATCATTTTATTTTGTGAAAAACTCAGATGAGGTAAAATTAGACCCTTTTTGCAAATCAGTATATGCACCAGTCATGACATTTATTTTTAGAATTATGTTAGGAAACAGAATAGGGTCAACAGTCTGGAATCAAATATATGTCCGCGCTCTGTTTTCTAGAACTACAAATGTCTGAAATCGCACAGGAAGCCTGTTAATTAATAATGGTTTCCTGAGGATCACGTTTCCTCCTCAGCACTGGTGCATCATGGTCCGTGTGCGGTGTGTGTTTACCTGCATGTACTTGTCTTTGATCTGCTCACAGGTGGAGATGCAGTTGGAGATGTAGAGATGGATGAACTCAGGAGGAAGATCCACCGCTGTGGTTAACCTGCAGCCCAACAATCAAACACACGGAATGAAGCGGAGCTCGGGGCACTGATTCGCCTCCTGTTTATCGCTGCATCCGCTCTGACAGAAACCAGACGAGAGAGAGAGAGAGACGTACCTGTTGACCACCTCCATGGAGTGCAGCGACATGTCCATGTTGACCAGGACAGAGAAATACTCCGTGATCTGGCTGGAGGACATCAGCTTCAGGAGCATCTCGATGGCCACCAGAGGGTTGTTCTCAACCAGGTCCGGTAGTTTGGCTGGAGTCAGACCGGTGTGATAAACCAGCTTTGGGTCCTTCTCCATCTCACCAAGCAGCTGAGGAACCAAAGAACATTTGATATTATTTAGGCATACAGGCTGCATTTATTTGATCAAAAATACTGTAAAATTGTGAAATATCATTGTAATTTAAAACAGCTGCTTTCTATGTGAATCTCTGTTAAACTGTAATGTATTCCTGTGATGCGCAGCTGTATTTTCAGCATCATTCCTCCAGTCTTCAGTGTCACATGATCTTCAGAAATCAGTATAATATGCTGATCTGCTGCTCGAGAAACATTTCTGATTATAAAGCGGAGAGTTCTGGTGCTTGATTCTGATTGGCTGAGCCGCGTTCGAAGCTGCTGTGAATGACGCTACAAAGTAACACAGCTTTGTTTACGTTTGTGTGTTGCTCGGCAACCACTTTGT
>NW_015506978.1:126381-127589 GCF_001515645.1 Sinocyclocheilus grahami
CGGCGGAGCGGGCCGGATGAACTCGGGCCGGAAGCGGCCTGACAGACGAGATCAAACCAGACGTTTAGCTGCAGTTAGCACACGGCAGAAACACGAGCATGTCACACTCACTCTCCAGAGCGGGCCGCGGGCCGGACACCAGAGACTCTGTGATCTGATTGGCCACGGAGCTGTCGAAGCCCGAGTTAGAGGAGTCTGGGTCGGGGTCGCTGAGCAGGCTGGGAAAACTGGCCTTGCTCTGAGTGGGCAGCTCCGACTGACGCTCTGAACCAAAGACACAAACCAGCACATCATTACATCTCTCTGGAACACCGGGAAAAGCACAGGGTTGGATTTTCAGCCGATTATAAGCCGATATAGTGGAGATCCGAGACGGATTTACCTGTGCATATCAGATACGAGTCGTGCCTTACAATACCAGTCAAAAGTTTGGAATAGTTTTTAAAAATGTTTCTGAAAGACGTCTCTTCTGCTCAGCAAGGCTGAATTTATTTGATTAAAAATACTGTAAAAAATGTGAAATACTATTATAAAGTAAAACAGCTGTTTTCTGTGTAAATATGTGTTAAACTGTAATGTATTTCTGTGATGCGCAGCTGTATTTTCAGCATCATTACTCCAGTCTTCAGTGTCACATGATCTTCAGAAATCAGTATAATATGCTGATTATTAGAAACATTATTATTATCATCAATGTTGAAAACAGAAACCGTGATGCATTTAACTTCTCAGGATTCACAGATGAACAGAAAGTTCAAAAGAGCAGCGTTTATTTGAAACGGAAATATTCTGCAACATTATAAACGTCTTCACTGTCACTTTTGAGCAACTGAATGCGTCCTTGAAGGAATAAAAGTGTTAATTACTTTCAAAAACGTTTGAGCTAAGTGTCTACTTTGCTTAAAGAAAGTTAAGCTTGTTTATTCCCAATGAAAACACTCATTACTGTAACATATATGCAATTTTTAATAAGCATAAATTAAAGGCAACGAACATATATAATATATATAATATGATGTTTGTGATATTATAAATGTCTTTACGGTCACATCTGATCAGTTTAATGCCTCCTTGTTGAAGAAAAACAACTGTATTTTTTTAAATCTGACTTACTAACGTCTGAATGATAGTAATGATCCGTGTTCAACATTGATGATAATAATAATGTTTCTAATAAGCAGCATATTATACTGATTTCTGAAGATCAT
>NW_015506978.1:128240-131703 GCF_001515645.1 Sinocyclocheilus grahami
CCCAGCAGGTTAGACAGCTCTTTAGGAGCCAGAGTCATGATGCTGAGCCACTGGATCAACTGCAGAGACACACATGAGGACAGAGGAGCAAAAACATGAGTCTGCTGCAGATGCAGTAACACAGCACAGTGCAGCAGATGCTGACACAACACGATCTAAACATCAGTCGCACCTCTAATACCAGATGAGATGATCCAAACATGCATTATGCAATGCAACACTCTCAGACTAAAAGGTACAAAAGCTGTCACTGGAGCAGCACACTTTTGTACCTTTTAGGAACTAAACATAATAAACAACAACAGGTACTAATATGGACACTTTAGGTGCACATTGCTCCTGTGACAGCTTTTGTACCTTTTCTTCCCGAGTGAGTGAGAGCTGGAGAAACAGAGGCTCCTCAGAAGCTGTGAGATGCTCTGCAGGCTTGAGAAGAGCATTCCTCCGCTGAGGACCAGTGCAAGTCAAGCTGAGCTGCTGCAAGTGTTCATCTGGAGATATTACATAGCTGTAAAGATTAGACAGCAGTGAACACCTGAGAGGACGTCATTTATCGGCTCATGAATATTTAATTAGAACAGACGCGGCGTGACGTTTACATGAACGATTACACCGCTTGATATTTCAATCATTTGGCTCTTTCTGTTTTGATCTGCGCTTCCGCTGTCCGTGAGCACTTCCTGTGCGGGGCACGGAATCATGGGAGATGTAGTTCAACACGGAAACCAAATCGTGCTCCGCCTTGAATGTTACCCATAATCCCCCGCTCTTCCTTTCGCACAGTCTCCGCGCAGGGTGAGTATCTTCCTCTCGGCTGCTCTGCACAAATCCGGCATCATCCGCGGTATAAATGGCTTATAGTTCCGCTTAGCGTCTCATCTGAGAGCAAAGGCAGCTTATCTAGCGATGCGACGCGGTTTGTCGCGTTTAAAACGCCGATGTGCGTGATTAAACACTCGATGCGAGTAAAGCCGTGAAGCAGCGCTCTACTCTGATCATACCACGGTGAACACAGTATTACACGCGCGGCGAGGCGAGGCGAAGTGTAGTTTATGAACGGTCAGCATTTAAATGATGGACACAGAATATATTCTGAAGCGTGCTGGTCGCCATTGACTTGCAGTGTATTGTTTTCCTAAATGATGACAAGTGAACTGCTCCTTTAAAACAGCGCGTCACTCAGGCGAGCCTCTGATCCAATCAGCGCGTAGAATCTGAACTCATTAACATCTGTGAGCCTGCAGCACAGAAGCAGTGTTAAGTCGCTGGGGGATATTTGTAGCAATAGCCAACAATACATTGTATGGGTCACAATTATACATTTCTCTTTTATGCCAAAAATCATTAGGATATTAAGTAAAGATCGTGTTCCTTGAAGATATTTAGTCAATTCCGTACCTAAAACTTAATGTTTGATTGTAATATGCATTGCTAAGAACTTCATTTGAACAACTTTAAAGATGATTTTCTCAATATTTAGATTTTTTTGCACCCTCAGATTCCAGATTTTCAAATATTGTCCGATCCTAACAAACCATACATCAATGTTAAGCTCATTTATTCAGCTTTCAGCTGATGCATACATCTCAATTTCAAGAAATTGACCCTTGAGACTGCTTTTGTGGCCCGGGGTCACACATCTAATGTTACTGGAGAGCTCTGGTTGTTCTGGTTCGAGGGTGATGTGCTGAATGTAAACTGAAGCTGGAGGGGTTGTGTTGCTGTGTTTGTGTTCAGATGGCACCGAAGAAGGGCGAGAAGAAGAAGGGGCGCTCTGCCATCAACGAGGTGGTGACCCGCGAGTACACCATCAACGTCCACAAGCGCATCCACGGCATGTGAGTCCCTCCTGAGCGCTCCCCGCTCCTCTGTATCTGTCCTGCGCTGTAACACCTGTCCTCCTCCTGCAGCTCCTTCAAGTTCTCAGAAAATAAGTCAGAATTGAGAAAGTCAGTTGTGAGATTTTAACTCATAACTCTGAGAAACAAAGTCAATTCTGTCTGGTTTTGTTTTCTCAGTCGTGAGATATAAACTCAGAATTGCGTGTTATGAAGTCAGATACAGCCCTACTGGATAAATGCAATTACGAGTTGTAAAGTCAGAATTGCGAGATAGAAATTCACAATTGTGTGAAAAATGTCATAATTCTGAGAAAAAGTCAATTGTCTTTTTTTTCTCAATTGCGAGATATAAACTCAGAATTATAAGAAAACACTATGTATTTTTCTCTCTCAGATTTTGACTTTATAACTTGCAGGTGCGTGTTATAAAGTCAGAAGTGAAATTCTCAGAAAAGTCCGAATTGAGAGAAAAGGGTCAGTTGCAAGATATAAAAACTCACAATTGCAAGAAAAAAGTCAGAATTGTGAGATTTTAACTCGTAACTGAGAAAAAACATTTCCTAGTTCTGAGAAAGTCTATTGTCTTTATCTGAACTGTGAGATATAAACTCACAACTGCGTGTTATAAAGTCAGAATCTCAGGATATAAACATGCATTTGTGTATCATGAAGTCAGAATGGCAAGTTTATATCTCAGAAAAGGTGAGAATTGTGAGATGAATGTCGCAGTTTCCTTGTTTGGTTTAATTCAGTGGCGGAGAGGCTTCCACGCATTGGTCCTCACACTGTACGTGCATGTTAATGTTCCTCATGTTTAATCATATCTGACTCGTCAACCGTGTTTGTGTTAAAACATCTCTTCTGTTTTGTGTGTTGGCAGGTCTTCAGACTGTAAATGTGGATGAAAATTAAGTTTCTCTTCATGCTTGTTGGAATAAAAACATGAAAGGATTTTGTTGTGCATGATTTATTTCTGGTCAGATGAGTTTTGTGGCACGTGAGACGGTAGAGAATAAAATCAGCAGTACATGTAAACTCATCAGCAAATAACATGGTTTAAAGCGGCGCTCGTGCATTCATTCAGGCTTGAGCTGCGAGTATCTAACGCTCCATCTTCTGATGAGAGTCTGATAAACGCAGTACGACGGCTAGATTGGTCAGGACTCAACTCAGAAGCGGAAACTGAACGTGAACTCGCTCATATGGCTGATTGTGTTTAAGGCACTTTATCGATCTGAAATCAGGCGTTCACTTCTCATGAGTGATTAGGTGATGAAACTAGATCAGTATCTAGCACAGCTCAGCAACAAACCAGCTTTACTTGGCATGTTTTGAACGCTGTTGTTCCTCAGTATTTCTGTCGTGTCCCAGAGCAAACATCCTCAAATCATGACATTCGAGAAGATTCAAGATCCCGTTTTCTTTCAGATGTATCAAAATGAAGTGAGTTTTTGCATGAAACAAGAAAAACCACGAGGTTAACTGAAAGGAAGAACAAGATTTTTTTTTTCGGAACCCACTGGAAGAGATTCTTGTGTTAAGCTTAAACTCACTTTTTGATAAGACTTAAAGGGACAGTTCACCCAAAATTCACAATTCTCTGTGTGTGTGTGTGTGTGTGT
>NW_015506978.1:132546-133828 GCF_001515645.1 Sinocyclocheilus grahami
AGAAGCATTAGTTCAAGACGGGTTAAGAGTCCACCATTCACACTCAGGAGTACAGGAATAAAATCAACAATGCAGCCAGATTTATTTACATAAGCATATGCGGTGTGTGTTTCACAGTGAAGCGCAGCACTGTGTTCATTTACACCGCTCATGATACGCCGCTGTTCCTCACCTTTACGGCTCCTTCTGGATTTCCATCAAAATAAAAGTCTGATGGTTCAACATTTGAAAATGAAGAAATTAAGACATAAATAATAGTATTGTAATTTTAAGTTATTTTTAATACTTGACTTTTTTTATTTTACAGTGAAATATTACAATATTAATATTTCATTTGATTTGTATTTAGTAATTTACACTTTTTATAGATTTTATTCCTTGTCGTTTTCTGTCAAAATAAAAGTTTGATGGTTTAATGTTTGAAAATGAAGAAATTATTAATTTTACGGTTCTAAATGTAAAATACAATTATATTTTTTAATACTCTAGTTTTTTTATTTCACGGTAAAATATTACCATAGTAATATTGGTATTTTTTAGTAGTAGTTGTAGTAGTAGTAATAATAATAATAATTCTATCAATAACAACAATAATATTATTATTTTATAGCCATATTGATATATAAATGACCAAAGTTTTGCCAAATAGTGCAGCCCTACGAATTCAATTGCGATCACAATTTTTATCAGAAAAATCACAATTCGATTTTCTCAGGCTTCAGCTTCACGGGGCTTATTGCTTTAACATACATATTTGCATATATACAACTTTAAACGTGACGTGATGCACTGTATTTTGGCTTTAATGACAACTTGTTTGTGATGATCCTCATTTGGATAAAAGCATCTGCTGAACGAATAAACGTAAATGTTTTTTACTCGTCACATGCACTGTGCTTTTAAGAGGAAGAATCATCTAACGCACTGAATTATGTTAATGCATGTGCTACAAAACAGAGACGCGAGTGTGACTGTAGTGATGTACTGAGAGATGAAACGCAGCGCATCAGTCTGAGCTCTGAAGCTGAAGGATCACCTGGTTCATGTGAGGAAGAGGCTTCTCCTCGTTCTTCTGCTTTCCTCTGCTCAGGTCCTGAAGCATCTGCTGCAGCTGCTCTTCATAACTCTGCCTCTCTCCTTCAGACACGCCAGAAGCGCAGCATTACACACTCACTCACACTCACTCATAAACACACTCACACACTCACACACACACTCACTCGCACAGACACACACTCATAAACACACTCACACACTCACACACACTCTCACTCACTCACAA
>NW_015506978.1:136474-136800 GCF_001515645.1 Sinocyclocheilus grahami
CTTGATTTAAGGATGTTTAGATATTTGTACTGGAAAACAAGACAGCAGTGCATGCAGCATTTAATGCCACGGCTTTATGGATTTAAGCCTTTCTGCTCTGATTTAAGAGGTTTTTAGAGCTGAACTTGTGGACGGGTGAATGAAGACTCCTGTAAGAGCCTGATGTTCTGCAGTGAAGCGTGGATCTGAACCTGGAGGGATGTGCAGTCGATACAGCAGCCGGATCTTCTCATTCAGCTCCTCACAGTACAGAAGGTCTGCAGGGAAACGCTGCTGTCAGTGACGGAGGAAAGCACAGGTGTACAGCGTGTGTGTGTGTGTGTGTG
>NW_015506978.1:138571-139121 GCF_001515645.1 Sinocyclocheilus grahami
ACACACACACACACACACACACTCAAGCAGAAGAACGAGCCGTGCAGAAGCCTTTCAGAGGAAGGAGAGGGAAGAGTCTCACTGCGTTGTCTTTGGTGGAGTCCTCGTGCGCCTGCAGCACCTGAACACGCTGGCGGCTCCTCAACATCTCCACATGCTTCACCGACACACCGCAGAATTTCTGACGAGACAGAGCGAGATGAAGACTCTGGACAAAAACGTAAGGCTGTTTAGAGCAGACACACACCTCGTGCGCATCCGTGATGAGCGTGGTGATGTTCAGACGATGAGAAGCTCCTGCGTCTTCAGCACAAACGTGTGACTCCTCCTCGTGTCTGACCTGCTCCAGGAAACTGACCAACACAGAGACGAAACGCCTTTAGCTCACAGAGACATCAGTGCTGAAGGATTCCTCCAGTATTCAGGAACCGTGTCTATGAAACTCCCTAAAGATTGACTATAGTGTTCAGTGTTCATACAGGAATGATTCAATGGAGTCATCACTATGATTCAGTTCTGTGAATCAGTTTCAGTGAATCGATTCAAACTC
>NW_015506978.1:139131-141507 GCF_001515645.1 Sinocyclocheilus grahami
AAGTCTCTGTTATTCATATGAAAGAGTTTCTCTAAATATCTGTAGGTGCGGATTATGACTATGTATTGTTATATTTGTGCATATAAATTAATATAATTAAATATTTAATGATTAATGAAATTATTACATATGAAATATTGGAGCATAATAATAATCAAAATGATGAAATATGAAAATGATTGAAATATTAAATATTGGTGCATATAAATTAAAATGATTAAATATTAAATATTGGTGCATATAAATTAAAATGATTAAATATGAAATATTGGTGCACATAAATAGAAATGATAAAGTACGAAGTGTTTAATGATTAATGAAATTAATATGAAATAATGCATATAAATATAAATAAAAATACTTAAATATGAAATATTTAATGATTCATGAAATGATTAACTATGAAATATTGGTGCATATAAATAAAAATGATTAAATATGAAATATTGTTGCATATTGATAAAAATGATTAAATATGAATTCTGAAATATTTGAACCGATTAAATACAGAACATACGTGCATATGAATTACAATTATTTCATATTCTTCTTCTTGGGTTCATTTAGTGGAGAACAGTGTGAAAACATGCCTTGATTTGACTGTATTTGACTGTTTACAGGAAGCCGCTGGAGGTAATTTCATCACCTGGTCAGGATCATGAGCGCGTGTCCGTCGTCGCTGCTGGAGCTGAGCTCGGCCGTGTTAGCGTCCAGCACCGCCAGCGCGATCTGGAAGACGGCTCTGATGCCGAGGTAGAAGAAGCAGTCGAGGACACACAGAGCGCTGCGGAAGGGCAGAGCGCTGATGAACAGCGTCAGGAACCACGTGAGCGACGCAGACGCCAGCGGAGAGAGGTCAGGAATACGCTCCGACAGCTCCGGCAGACGCTCGCGGATCAGCTCCTCCAACACCGCCTGATCCACCTGAGCTCCTGACAGACAGGAAGTGACATCAGCAGCGTTACACCAGCCCAACCAAAGCACACACACCTCACACACAACAGGAAGAGCGGAGGGAAGCTGCCTTCATTGATTTCTAACTATAATAGTATCTCTATCTCAGTGATTCTGTTCAGAAATCAAAAGGAAAGAAAAACAATATTTTGCTAGACTTTTCCAGAGCTCAAGTTTAAGCATAGTTGATCCAAAGTGCTTTACATTAAAAATAAATCAGAATTATAAAAGAGAAACACAGGGTAGAAAAAAAAAAGAACAAAGTGAGATAAAAAAAACAAAACAAGTATCAGAATCAATCAACAGAATGATCCCTTTTCTTTGTTCCTAATAACAAGTTGTTAGTAGCAGCAGAACCCAGCAGAAGCACTTCGGTTTTATTTTCAGTCAGTTGCAGAGCGTTATTTGCCATCCAGGTCTTGACTTCATTAAGGCATGAAAAGAGATGATCTAATGAAAAGTCATTTGCTGGTTTGATCGGAAGATAGAGCTGAATGTCGTCAGCCTAACAATGATAAATTATGTTATGTTTCCGCAGTATTGAGTCTAAAGGGAGCATGTAGAAAGAAAACAAAAGAGGGCCAAGAATAGATCCCTGTGGAACACCACAATGGTTAGGTGCAGGGGGTGAAGTAAACGACCCGATGTTTACAGAAAAAGTCCTCCGCTTTATGCACGAGGCGAACCACTGTGAAGCTAAGCCCTGAACCCCAACAACACGCACGAGTCGTTTCAGAAGAATATGTGAACAACCGTATCAAATGCGGCACTCAGCTCTAAAAGTACGAGGATAGCACATGACCCAGAATCAACGGACAGCAGAATGTCTTTCGTAACTTTGAGCAATACTGCGCTCTAAAACAGCTGACAAAAACAGTTGCTGAGGGGTAAATTTAAATGAGAAATATCTTGCATTTGAGTTGTTTTTGCTTATTGTAATGCTTTTCGGTCTTATTTTAAATCTTTTTAAGACATCTCGAGGCCCCCTAGTGGAGAACCACTTCTTCAAGCAAACTATAAATTTTCCCCTTTTGATTTCTGAAAAGTATCATTGAGACAGCTTTTATTAACAGTTAAATTTATGTTTTCATTTTAGTTAAAGTTTTACCAAATCTACATTTTTAGTAGTTTTTGGTAACACTGCAATAAGGTCTCATTTGTTAACATTAGTTAATGCAATAACTAATATGAACTAACAATGAACAATATATTTTACAGCATTTATTAACCTTTGTTAATGTTAATCAAAACGTCCACGTTCGTGTTGGTTCACAGTGCATTAACTAATTTAACCAATTCAACTTTTGATTTCAATAAAGTACTAGTAAATGTTGAAATTAACATTAATTAAGATTGTTAATATAAATAAATTGATAAATTGTTAATGTTAACTATTATAAAGCGGAGAGTTCCGGTGCTTGA
>NW_015506979.1:0-1061 GCF_001515645.1 Sinocyclocheilus grahami
TGAGGAGGTCATGTGGGGGTGCGGAATTATTTGTCATACAAAAGGCAGAAAGCACGAGTCATTTCATTTCTCTCTGCACTCAGCCCGTCTTTTGAAACAAATCTTTCTGCATTCATTAAACGTTCCACAGTGAAACATAATCGAAGGCCACACAATCAAGGTCAAAATTCTGACACGTGCTAAACTGTTTTATTGGTAGGTGAATGTACGCTAATTAAAATAAAATTTAGGCTCATCATTTTTGCCTGTACTTTTAGCACAACCACTCCTAATGTAGACTAATTAAACTGTGCTATTTTGAAAATAAGTTTTTCAGACTGATTCAACAAACTTCGAAATGTCAAAAGTTGACACGGCCAGCCCTGTGGCTGAGAGCAGATCTGTAATTGTGGAGATGGAGATGCGAGAAAGCCGCTGATGTTACTGAACATATGAGTGAAAATCACCAAGGAGTTTATAGCACTGTGTCAGAGAATGAGGGGTGCCAGGTGCGATCAGGCTTGACTGCTCAAGTTAATCCTCATTACCGAGCCCTCATTTCACAAGCGATGCAGTCGTGCGGAGCTGTGATTCATCTTTCATCTGGGCCTGCGCTTGCGACGCACTCATTGCTCATAAAACTACTCAATAAAGCATCTCAGAACAGACTAAGGCTGAGTGGTTGTGGAAAACGCCTTTGTTGCTGCACCACGCTGTTTGTTTAATGTAAATGAACGTGACCTGATTTCAAACTGAGTATGTACTTACACAGTATATGTACACATCGAATGAAATAAACACCTTGTTGTTGTCAAAATGGAAAGCTCCTTTTTGATGAATGGCAGTGTAAGAATTGAACTCTGTTATGCTGCCAATTTTGTCAGGCTGGTTGGACATAAACTGGTGCATATTGACACCTACTGGCCTGGATGTAGAAAATGCAAAAATCATGCAGAAAGAAGAAACTAAATAGTTGAATAAAGACTTTTTTTACTTCGCACACAAAAAGTATTCTCGTAGCTTCATTACATTACAGATGAAACACTGATGTCACATGGACTATTTTAACGATGTCCTTACTA